>NC_046159.1:146663267-146689833 GCF_011064425.1 Rattus rattus | reverse complement strand
TCATGACTGACCCCTGGACTCTTGGCGCAATGAGGTCAGCAATGAATATCCTAGTAAGAGCACCAGTGGAAGGGGAGTTCTGGGTCCTGCTAAGATCGAACCTAGTGAACTAGACTGTTGGTGAGAGGGCAGCACGGGGGAGGGTTGGGAGGAACACCATACAGCGTGAGGGGAGGGGGATACTTGTCTCGAAACCGGAAGGGAATAACATTCAATGCATATGTAATACCTGCTAATAATAAAAAAAAAAAGTTCTTCATCAAAAAAAATATATATATACAAAGTAGAGAAGAGTCTCAAACACTTGAGCACTGGGGAAAATTTCCTGAACAAAACACCAATGGCTTATGGTCTGAGATCAAGAATCGACAAATGAGACCTCATAAAACTGCAAAGCTTCTGTAAGGCAAAAGACACTGTCATTAGGACAAAACAGCAACCAACAGATTGGGAAAAGATCTTTACCAATCCTACAAACTGATAGAGGGCTGATGTCCAAAATATACAAATAACTCAAGAAGTTAGACCCCAGAGAGCCAAATAACCCTATTAAAAATGTGGTACAAAGCTAAATAAAACATTTTCAGCTGAGGATAATGAATGGCCAAAAAGCACCTAAAGAAATGTTCAACATCTTTAGTCATCATGGAAATGGAAATCAGAACAAACCTCAGATTCCACCTCACACCAATCAGAATGGCTAAGAAAAAATTCATGTGACAGCAGATGCTGGTGAGGATGTGAAGAAAGAGGAACACTCCTCCATAGTTGGTGGAATTGCAAACTGGTACAACCACTCTAGAAATCAGTCTGGATGTTCCTAAGAAAATTGGACATTCCA
Source organism: Rattus rattus (assembly GCF_011064425.1). Lineage (NCBI taxonomy): Eukaryota > Metazoa > Chordata > Mammalia > Rodentia > Muridae > Rattus > Rattus rattus. Next base: position 146,688,992 of record NC_046159.1, on the reverse strand, counting down.
CTACCTGATGACCCAGCTATACCTCTCTTGTGCATATACCCAAAAGATACACCACATATAACAAAGACACACTATGTTCATAGCAGCCTTATTTATAATAGCCAGAAGCTGGAAAGAACCCAGATGCCCTTCATCAGAGAAATGGATACAGAAAATGTGGTACATCTTCACAGTGCAGTACTACCCAGCTATCAAAAACAGTGACTTCATGAAATTCATAGGCAAATAGAGTGAACTGGAAAATATCATCCTGAGTGAGGTAACCCAATCACAGAAAAACACACATCGTATGCACTCACTGATAAGCAGATATTAGACCAAAAGCTCAATTTACCCAAGATGCAATACACAGACCACAGGAAGCTCACGAAGAGGGATGACCAAAATGAGGATGCTCCCACTCCTTCTTAAAAGGGGGAAAATATCCATAGGAGGGAAAATGGAAGCAAAGTTTAGAGCAGCAAGTGAAGGAACGGCCATTCAGAGCCTGCCCCACATGTGACCCACATATATACAGCCACCAAAACTAGGTAAGATTAACAAAACTAAAAAATGCATGCTGAAAGAGAACGGATATAGATCTCTTCTGAGAGACACATCCAGAGCATGTCCAATGCAGAGGCCAATGCTAGCAGCAAACCACTGAACTGAGAACAGAACCTCCTTGGGGAGAATTAGAGGAAGGATTAAAAGAGATGAAGGAGCTTACAACCCCATAAGAACAACAATGCCAACCAACCAGAGCTTCCAGGGACTAAACCACTACTGAAAGTCTATACATGGACTGACCCAGCGCGCCAACTGCATATGTAGCAGAGAATATACTTGTTGCAGCACCAGTGGAAGGGGAAGCCCTTAGCCTTCCAATGTTGGACCTCCAGTGCAGAGGAATGTCGAGGGGTGGGTGGTAAGGGATGTGGACGGGATAACACTTGTATGGGTGAGGGGGAGGGGGAAGAGTTGTGGGCTTATGGACAGGAAACTGGGAGAGGGAATAACATTTGAAATGTAAGTAAATAAATATATCTAATAAAATAAATAAAATTTTAAAATGGGGTACCAAGCTGAACAAAGAATTCTCTGTTGAGGAATATTGAATGGCTGAGAAGTATGTAAAGAAATGTTCCACATCATTAGTTATCAGGGAAATGCAAATCAAAACAACCCTGAAGTTCCACCTCACACCAGTCAGAGTAGCTAAGAGAAAAATATCTGGTTACAACAGTTGCTGGCTAGGATGTGGAAAAACAGGAACAGTTCTCCATTATTGGTGGGATTGCAAGCTGGTTCAACCATTCTGGAAATCATTCTGGAGGTTCCTGAGAACATTGGACAAATTTCTACTTGAGGACCCAGCTATACCACTCCTGGGCATATACACATATGCTCCAAGATATAATAGGAACACATGCTCCAGTATGTTCATAGCCAGAAGCAGGAATGAACCCAGATCCTTCAACAGAGAAATGGATACAGAATGTGGTACATTTACACAATGGAGTACTACTCACCTATTAAAAAAATGACTTAATGAAATTCATAGGCAAATGGATGGAACTAGAAAATATCATCTTTAGTGAGGTAAACCAATCCCAAAATAACACACATAGTATGCACTCACTGATAAGTGGATATTAGTCCAAAGTTCAGATTACCCAAGATACAATCTACAGACCACATGAATCTCAAGAAAACGGACAACCAAAGTGTGGATGCTTCAGTCCTTCTTAATAGGGAGAACAAAATTTTCCTAGGAGGAGATATGGAGACAAAGTTTGGAGCAGAGACTGAAGAAATGGGTATTCAGAGCCTGACCCTCCTAGGAATTTAGCCCAAATACATATAGCCACCAAACCCAGTCACAATTGTGGAGGCTAAGAAGTGCATGCTGACAGGAGCCTGATATAGCTGTCTCCCTCCTGAGAGGCTCTGCCAGAACATGACAAATGAAGAGGTGAATGCTAACTGTCAACCACTGAACTGAGAACAGGTTTCCCCATTGGAGGAGCTAGAGAAAGGATTGAAGGTATTGAAACCCATAAAACAACAATACCGACCAATCAGAGCTCCCAGGGACTAAATCACCACCCAAAGAGTACACATGGAGAGACCCATATCTCCAGCTGCATATGTAGCAGAGGATGGCCTTGTTGTGCACCAATGGGAGGAGAAGCCCTTGGTCCTACCATGTTGGATCCCCTAGTAGGGAAATATCAGGCTTGGGAGGCAGGAAGGAGTTGGTGGGTAGGTAGGAGAACACCCTCATACAAGAAGGGGGAGGGGTATGGGATAGAGGCTTTATGGACAGGAAACCAGGAATGGAGATAACATTTAAAATGTAAATTAAAAAATACCCCATAAAAAAGATTTAAAAAAAAGACTTCCTTCACCTCAGCCTGGGCAGAATCTCCTCATGTTCAGAGTCCTCCCCGGCCTCATCCTTCTGGATAAGTGATTTGCACCCAAGTGCAGAATCAGAAGCTGCTCAGGACACTGGCTGGCTGTGGGGGGAGCAGCTTGGGGGAATTAGGGGGAATTTCAACATCTACAGAGGAGACACTGAGTTCTGTTGGCCTCTCACCACAGGGGTCTTTGTTTTGCATGGGCAATGAGCATGTTTTCTTCTTACCGCACTTATTTCTTTAATTAAAACACATTCAATTGAGTTTAGAATTCACATTTATTCCTGTGAACTAAATACGTCTCCATGAATATTTGGATAATCTGTCAAGGCACATACATTTTACTGATCTACTTATTCCTAAGACAAATCATTAGAGAATCTTAAGGTCTGGAGATCTCACTTTAATTAAATATCCTCAGTTGTGTATCTATCTAACACATGTTAGAACTGTTTTGATGTAAGGTCCTCTGTTATTTGAGTTATTAAAACTTTTAAAATCTCTGTAAGGAATGGAGGCTGCTGCAGAGGGTGACCTCACAAGACTGCACACTGCCCTTTAGAGTTTGGTCATGGTCACTATTCTTTTCAAATCAATGTCAGAAATCAAAAATTGGCAAAATCAGTCCCAAAGGCTCTAACCACCTGGTTGGAAATGTCACACAGTAGCCATGATGGCAAGGTTGTTAGGACCCTAATGACTCAGTCAGGATGTCTTGGGAAGAGCCAGTTGCATATTTTGTCTTTCTTTGTGTTCACACATGTACTTTGTGTAATTTTTTATAATGAAAAAAATCTGAATCTCATTCGTTTGAGGAAATTCCTGGATATCAAACATGTCCTGCTGTCTCTTCTTGATTTTCAGGTTTTCTTCAAACCTCATCTTTTCATGAACCTGTGTGAAGGTGAACAGGAAGTGGTCACTCCTCTTGTTGCTGAAGCACCAGCTAAGTGCGGAGAGCAGGAGGCCTGAGGCAGCCTCAGTCAAAGAGTGGTGCTCTGACTTCTAGATGTGTGCTGTGGCATACACACCCCACCCCACTCTACAAAATAAATACAATGAAAACATAAATCAGAGCTAAGGCACATGGTCAGTTTAATCTTTTAAAAATGAGATGCTCAGTGGTTAAGAGAACTTGCTGTGCTTAGAGAGAACCCAGGTGACTTCTTCCACTCCCATGGCATCTCAAAACTGTAACTGCAGATCCATAGGATCAAAAATTTTCTGAAGTCTTCAGACAATAGGCATGTGGTCCAAATCAATACATGAAGGAAGAAAAACCTAACCCACATAACAAAATAAGAAAAAAACTAAATCTTATAAAATAAAATGGAGATTTTTCTAAAATAAAACAGTGTAGCACAATGAGGAAAAATTAAACATTTACAAGATTAAGAGGCTGTGAATCCTGTCTACTAATAGAGCATTAAATAAGTTTAACTGAGTGATTCTCATTGGATTGCCAGGCCCTTGAAATAATGGGTTTGATTACCTTGGTCTCAATTTCAGCAGAATTCAGAAACAAAGCAAAAAATGGCAGAAGTAGGATGAGAAGTAGGAGGAGAAGGAGGGGAAGAGAAGCTTCGGCAGCAAACTATTAAACCTTAATTGCAAAACTCTGGGAACAATACATTTCTAACACCTTAGCCAGGGTAACTATTATCTTCATGACGGTGTGAAATCCATGAATTAGGAAAATCAAAACAATTTCATAAAACTAAACCTTTAGGGGAGGAGATATTTATACCACTGGAAAACATTGCTCTTCTAGAGGTGAACATCACAGATGCCTCCTTGATCCAGAAGACTGACAGAGAGGGGGGCGTGCCATCTTGCTATCACTAGTGCCACCAGGCCAGGAGAGACACATGACATTTCTGCCTTCATCCTGCTATCTGGTGATATTGCAACACACTTTTGTCAACCAGAAATGCAAATTAAACTATGTGGTATAAACATCTTTAAATGATCTATGATGGGAAGAAATGTACACAGTACCTTCTAGACTGGTCATCTCATGGGGAGCAGTCTGGTGAAGATGAAACCCTCAGCAAACCATAGGAATCTTCTGGAGTGTTCTCTCCCAGCTGAGTATTCTATGCTCACACAAGCGAAGTAGAGAATGGTCTCAGAAGACAGAGACAGAGGCTGTCCACACTCATCAATGTCATTTAAGGCACATCCCCAATCAGACAAGGATGACAGCTATATATGTGAGTGTCCCAAGAAAACCTCTTGTGGTGTGAACCCAACCCCTTCTTACACAATGAAAAGCACAGGTTTATTCACAGATACTGGACACTCTGTGTATTAAGAAGTAAATCACAGAAAAGGTGATATAGGATTGGAAAAGTTGGTCCCATGTGAGAGACACAGGAGGAAACAGTTTGATGGACAGATCAGGGAAGTGATATAATCAAGGAGGAAGAAATGACTAAGAAAAACCAGAACTATCTTTTACTACAGTCACTTTTAGGAATGTCCCCTATAGGGTGAGAGAGTTAGACTGCCCTGCACTGCAGAGTTCAAGGAAGCTATGACTGAAGACACGTGTGACTCGGCATTTAGTGCAAGTAGGGAAAGACCTGTACTGCCTGCAGTCACTAAATGAAGTTCACACAGACAACAAGTGTTCAGGACAGTGACATGAACTTGTGATCTGAAGGGAGATAGAGAGTTTAAAAGGAGGAGGAAAACCTTCTGTAAGAATGTGCTTATAGCACTGTGCGTGCACTGATCTAAGGAGAATTAGGAAGGACAGACACATCTGTTTTGTCCTCTTAACATGAAGTGAGACTGCCCATGCCTTGATGTGGAAAGGAAATGTAAAATGCATAGTTTATGTCAGGTGTGATGGACACCTGATTGCACTTCCATTCATAGATCAGTGAATCACGTTCTCACCATCACACAGCCGACCCTTACCATGTCCTCATCCCCTCATCACCTCTGGGAGCTAGTTTGAGATGGACATGTTTTTGGAAGGGGAAAAGACTCTTCCATCTGCAGGTGGGATTGGGATGAGTTGGAACTGAACCATATCCTCCCCTTGTTGAAAATTCTATCCAAAAAACTAGGAAAATTTGGGGAGACACTGGTGCATCAAGGAAGAAATCAACCAGTAAGCAGGTGTCCACACTGTGTCCACTGAGGACATGACGTTCATGACTGTAGGAATGCTACAGTAGATGACTAGAGAACACCTGGGCTAGGAAATGGTGGCTACTTCTGACAAGTATCTTGGCAATTACTCTCTGTGATCACTTTTTTAAAAAAATAAAACCAGTCTGGGTACCTCTTGAGTTTCAGTCTTGCAGCTATGCTATCCACCAATATGTACCAAGAAGCAGCATCACAGTTAGGGTCCTCTCTTGAAACACAGAGAGAGGAGTCTGCAGAGAAGCCCCAGCTCTGCCACAGCTGTCAGCCTGGGGACCACAGCCTGGAGCAGGCTCTGCTTGCTTTTTTCAGCTCAGTGAGGAAACACCAGCCAAGACCAGCTCTCTGCATCCATCTCTCTCTCTCTCTCTCTCTCTCTCTCTCTCTCTCTCTCTCTCTCTCTTTCCCTCTCCCTCCCCTCCAGTCTTAGTCGCTGCCAGAGCACTAAAAAAAAGGCATGTGCTGCTGTTTGCCTGTTCTCAGGGGTTTACGGAAAGATATAGGTGGAGAAAATCTGATAGTTAAGCACAGAGCAGGACAGGGTGAGGTTTGACAGACTTCTCTGACTAGGGCAATGGAAGGATTGATAGACATTGTTTCTCTTGAGCTCTTGTAAATTGGATCCTGGTTCTTTAGACACCAGGAATGGAAAATGTGTAATTATTATCTAGGAAACTCCTCAGGAAGGTCTCCTCACAGTACATATATAGTACACATACAACTAGCCAAGAGCACTGATGTGTAATTTCTGAAAGTGAATCTGGATAAAATGACTTCAGGAGAAAATATTGGTGGGAACTTTGAAGTAATGGGAGGTTGGTTCCTACTGGATGATGCTGGCATGTCGAGCACGTTTCCTTCCAAGCACACTAGAATTGTCTTTCAATACTCAAAAAACAGAAATGACACATATCATAAATAGTTTTCTTTCAGTTAAGAATGTAACAAAAGTAAAAGGATGGATTTTAATAAAGATATGAAGTGAAAACTTCAATTTTAGAATAGGTACACAATTAGTTTTAAATTACTATAGCATACTGCATCATACAATGAGCAAAGATGGAGTTCTTCATTGTGAGTCATCTAATTAAAACAAAATGTAAGTATAAAACTCTGATGATTCCAAAGGGAAATTAACTGGTTTTTAGGGGTTTCAGGAAATATCCTAAGAAGAAAACATATTCTCCACCCGTGAATAGCACAGTCCCCTATGTTGAGGGGCCATTAGAACTCATCATCTCCTCTGCAGATGCTGAAAACCTTCCTGCAGCCCCCAGCTCCTCCTCCCTCATCCTGCCTGGGACCTTACCCTTCCAATATTATACTTCGGTGCAGGGCACATGCCCAGATGGGCATGACATGAGCGTGGGGCTTTGTGACTGAGGAGATCCTACTTAGGTGAGGGGAGTTTATAGTGCATCTCTTCAGCTTGCAATTTTTAAGTCTCTGGAGGATGAAAAGTTACCAATGGGGAGGACAGAAGCATGGCATCTCGGTGGAGCATTCTACCTCCCTATTGATCTCACTCTGTCCTGGATGGTAGCCATCTGCACAGAGGCGAGGACAACTTTGAGTTGCCTTGCCACAGCTATGGTAGGCATCAGAAATTTTATGTCATATAGACCTCTCTAACGTTTCTCACTTTACTCCTAAGACTTAATTGGGATCCATGGCATTCTTCATAATACCTCTCTTTGAGATATTGGACTCCTTTTCCTCTTCCATTACATCTCAAGGCTCTGAGGATCCTCTCCCTACACTGTTGGCTGATAGCCCGTCCTTAGACCAGTCCTCCCACAGTCTGCCTGGTTTCCATTTAGTGTTGATTCTGTGTTCCCTGGCTTCTTACCTGTGCTTCAAGATGTAAGACACGAGTATATTCTAAAAGTGCATCTAAAAAGAAGTGAAATCGTAAACAGAGACAAGAGGCAAACTTCAGAGTTTAGATGGCCGCAGGCAAGTGGAACATACTTAGACAGGAGTGAGGCCATGTCTGACTGGACCACAGTCTCTGAGGAGCAGGAATGGCCCTCTCATCCCCACTGATGAATTCAGGGAAAGGCTGTGCTTTATCTCAATGGAAAGATACACATTGTGCTTCTGTCTCCTGTGCAGGCATGGCTACATCAATCAGGATGTAATTTTCTAATTCCATCCATTTGCCTTTGAATTTCAGGAAGTCATTGTTTTTGACAGCTGAGTAGTACTGCACTGTGAAGATGTACCACATTTTCTGTATCCATTTTTCTGTTGAAGGACATCTGGGTTCTTTCCAGCTTCTAGCTATTATAAATAAGGCTGCTACAAACATAGTGGAGCATGTTTCTTTGTTACATGTTGGAGCATCATTTGGGTATGTGCCCAGGGGTAGAATAACTGGGTCCTCAAGTAGCACAATATTTAATTTTCTGAGGAACCTTCAGACTGATTTCCAGAGTGATTGCACCAGAATGCAATCCTACCAACAATTAAGGATGAATCCTCTATCTCCACATCCTCACCAGCATCATTGTAACATGAATTTGTTTTTTATCTAAGCCATTCTGACTGATGTATGATCTCAGGGTTGTTTTGATTTGCATTCACTTGATGACTAGTGATGTTGAACATTTCTTTAGGTACTTCTCAGGCGTTCGATATTCCTCAGCTGTAAATTCTTTGTTTAGTTCTGTACCCCATTTTATAATAGAGTTATTTAATTCTCTGGCATCTAACTGGAAAGAGCATATACTAGCAGATTGACAGCACACCTGAAAGCACTAGAATAAAATAAGGAAATACACCCAAGAGCAGTAGAAGACAGGAAATCATCAAACTCTGGGTGACATCAACCAAGCAGATACCAAAAGAACTATACAATCAACAAAACTAGGAGCTGTTTCTTTGAGAAAATCAATAATATAGATAAACCCTTAGCTATACTAACCAGAGGGCCCACAATCAGCATCCAAATTAACAAAAATAGTAATGAAACAAAGACATAACACCAGAACCTGAGGAAATTCAAAAATTTATCAGAATCGTACTACAAAAGCCTATAGTTTACAAAACTGGAAAATCTGGATGAAATGGATAATTTTCTAGACAGATACCAGGTACCAAAGTTAAATCAGGATCAGATGGCCTTGGTCTTGTAATGACTGCTTCTATTTCCTTAGCTGTTCTAGGTCTATTTAAATTGTTTATGTCATCTTGATTTAACTTAGTAAGTGCCATCCATCGAGAAAACTGTTCACTTCTTTTAGACTTTTCCATTTTGTGGAGTTTTTGTAGAGTTTTTGAAATATGACAAAATGATTTTTTGTATTTCCTTGTCTTATTATGCCCCCTTTCCTCTGATTTTATTAATTTGATATTCTATCTGTGGCTTTCAGTTAATTTGGATAAGGGTTTGTCTACCTTGTTAATTTTCTCAGAATCCCTCAATTCTTTGTTTCATTGAATCTTCGTATCCTTCTTTAGGTTTCTATTTTATTGATTACAGAAGATCCAGGATGAGGCTGGATTGATAAACCTCTTGTCCCAGTAACAAAGGACTGTGGGCTTCTTCTTTCCTGGGTAATTCCCATCTGGTTACATGTGCACAAGTGATTAGTCAACAACTTACTCTCACTTTGTTATGACCAACCAAAGACTGATCAAGCTTCAGACCCATGCTGTGAGAGGAAGCCCACCCCTGACACTGCTAATGATATTGCGCTACACTTGTAGAGAGGGGCCTAGCATAACTGTCATCAAAGAAGCAACTGGTGTTGCTTCCAACAACTGATGGAAACAGGTGTAGAGGTCCACAGCCAAATATTAGATAGTGCTTGGGGAATCTTTACTTCTCTTTGTCTTTCTATGATTATCTATCTTTTTCAGCCAGACTCTTGAGGCAGCAAGGTTCTCATTATTTGAAAAACAGTTATGTGTATACATCCACGACTTTTATTTGAGTGGTGTAGATCTGACCTCTGAAACTCATACATGTACAGCAATCACCTTATCTGATGAGTCATCTCCAAATTGCTCTCTAATGTTAATACATGAAAATCACTTCCTGTCCCTTAACAGTGGTGATTAAGATGGAGGACACAGTACACTTGTCCTAGAACCTACAACCTCTGGACTAAATAAGACGCTGCAGAAAGTAAGAAGTTCAGGGATGTTGAGTTTCATTGTAGCTTTCAGAGAGGTCCTAGAATGTAGCCTTTAGTACTTGTTAACAATCAGCTCTGGTGTTGATCAGCATAGATATGAAGTCTCCTATATTAAATAATGATAGATCCATGAACAGATCTCCATCCTGTCAGGGACCCCATTACTCATCTGTCAGGTGGGGAAGGAAATGCTTACTTCCCAGTGCATTATTTGATTTAGGAAATACTAGGTATTAGTTGCTTTGTGTCCATTGAGTGCTCCCTAAGTAATGCTGGGAGGTCTGACTTTGTATAGCCTCACCAGAGGACACCATCTTTGTGGCTGGCCTATGGTAGGCATTGCAAACTTTATCTCTGAGACAGTACGTTTAACTGTTATCAATTTAGACAAAGCTCTGATGAGGAATTACTGTTACTGTGATGTGGAAGCTGCTGAGTATAAAAACTATAGCGACTGTGCTTTGCATTCCTTTCATTTACTTTTTCCTAGAGTCACTCTTTTATTGTCACGTGACCTGTTGTCAGGCAGTGTGACTCATTAAATATGAAGACAGTACATGCAATCCAATATTTTGCTAGTTTGTCTCTTCCCATGACCCAAAGATTGAGTCTTAAACTCTAAAACACGTGCCATTCAAGTATAAACTAAGACTTTGCAAGTCTAGAATGTGTGTTTATCACTGAATCATTTCTGTGCATCGGCGTTTCAAGCATTGAGTGAAACACAGTACTGTTACCTATGTAAAACACACATGACAAGATTGGAGATTCCACTTCTAATGTAAAAGTGTACATCAAGATCATATGCTTATGGCATCAGCTATTACCAAATATTGGCAGGTCTTGATCTGCTATTTACATTTGGACTTGTGCACTCACAGGAAACTCCATCCAGGAGACACAATACTGGAGCTGCCTTTGAGGCTAATGCCAGAGCTGAGCACAGTGTTGGCAAGATCTCCAGCAAGATCTTTGCTTTCCCAGGATGGACTACCAAGTTTCAGATGAATAGAGAACAGTCTTTAAATCTGTGTTTAGTACATGTTTGTCACAAGGTTTTGTTATTGAAAAATTGCATTCTATATTTTATTTATATTCTTGTCATTATTTGACTTCATGTGAATCACTTTACATTTGTGTATGTGGTGTGTGTGTGTGTGTGTGTATGTGTTCATGTCTGTTTATGTAAGCACCCATTCGTCATGATATGCATGTAGAGAACAGATTTCACTGGGCCTACTACACTGGTCCAGACTTACCACTTTGTTTAAGGTTGGGTGTCTTGTTATTCTCTACTGTATGGGCCGGGCTAACTATTACAGAGATCCTTGGAATTCACCTCCCATCTGCATATAACAACTCTAGGATGAAAGATGCCTTGCATTCTTTTTCTAGTGATATGTGAATGTTGGGTATCTGAACTCAGGTCTTTGTTGTGCAGTGAATATTTTATCCACTGAACCTCAGGATCCCTAGAGACAATGCTGTGATATCTGTATGAAGATGATATGTCTTTATTATGAGGAAGCACAAAAATATTCAAGGATGCCATTTGATTATTCTAAACACTCAATAAGTATGAGTGAGTACATATACATCATATTTCTCATAAACATACAGATCTAGGACACTTGTTTCCATGCTGAATCGAAATTCTATTTATCGAACAAACAAAATAAGTTCTGTTACCCTTTTTCTTGAACCTCCAAATGGCATGATTTTGTGTGTCTAACTCTATTGCCACCCTCTATCAGCCAATCCACATAAAACTTTTTTTCTCTCACTGAGTTATATTACTTTCCATAACACCATAACAATTTCATGGTTTGTCCATATTCCATTGTTGCTGGAAGCAACTAAGGATGAGACAACCAGACTGAAATCAAAAGTCAGCTTATTATAAAGAAAACACAGGCCTAGAGACATCAGTCCAAAACCTGAGCTCCAAGTTAAATTTTAGAAAGTTTTTATGCCCCCTGTTTTTCCTTGATTTAACAATCTAGAGTGACTTATTGTTAGCTTGACTTGCTAAACTATTTAATATAGTTTACCCAATGGTCTTATAAGCAGTAATGGTTTCCCAAGTAACAGAACTTACCAGAAGCTATTTAATTTGTGCAGACTAGAGAAGGAATAGTATGTCAAGAGAGGAATAGGGTAGTCTCTTGAAATTAGAGGGAGCTGGCCAGTTGGTGTGGGTATTTTCTGTTTTTCAGGGCTCCATCCCATAGCACCCAGCCCTGAAATTGCCTTACACTTAAAGATCGAACACTATCCCACACCATACAGAGTCTGTGTTTGGTCATATGTTCTTTTCACTCTAGACTGTTCTTTCTATTTTAAATCTTGGGAATTTTAAATCCTGATATTCTTAGAATTGCTGTACAAGTTAATGTGTGCCCTTTGCACATATCTCTGTTTTGAAAGTTATGTGTGTAACTCATTTTCTTTCTGGATCATACCACTTCTTATGGCGAGAAATGTTTCTCTACTTTGTCAAAATACAGATAAGAGAAAATAGAAACATCAAAATGTACTTGAAGTGGTCACATACTGCAAATTGCTGTCTGTACACAGTGAGAGCATGTGAAAGATAAGGCTAGAGTTTGTGACTGGACAGTGGCAAAAGGACAACTAAGAGTTTTAGAGATGAATACAGAGAGACGGGGACAGAGAAGAGAGATGGAAATGAGGAGACAAGATGGAACCTAGAGGAGACGAAGAGTAACTTGATCCACATGGCTTCAAATTGTCACAGGTAGCTGTGGATATCATAGAAGGACAAGAGCGTAATATAGGGCAATTTGTCCAATCTAGGTGGGCATCTTATATAAATATTAATTGAGATTTGTGCTCTTTGTTTGGGTATTTTGTTGATTGAGACTTTACAGTTAAAACAGAGTGATAAATTGTAAGTCTCTGGAGTTTTCTTTACACAGGTTCAGGGTTGATAACCAGTCTTGGCAGAGTAGCCACAGGGCACAGATGACTGGGAATGTGAGCTGATCAGCAGAAGGTAGACTGGGAAAATAGGCTAGCACAACTTGGGGATAGGCATGGAAGCGGGGAGAATGCTGTTGCTGAACAGTAGCTAGCAATAGTATAGAATGATTTTAAAAATTACACGCTACAACATACTTACAAACAATGTAGGATAAGACCATCATGGGCAAGGGTCACCTCGGAGGACACACTTAAAGACCCACCCACTGTAAAATAAAAATAAAATAAAATAAAAAATATCTTTGTCACATATTGAAGGTTATTTAGTTTAATTTCTATTACATATTTACCATCACGTTGGATAAAGTAAAACAGCTTCATATTTCACATATGCCAAAGTACATAGACAACACAAAATGCTTGACAGTCCCGATGCCTACATTGACTCCTCTTAAAGGATTGATTTGTCTATCAATGAATATTCAAACATTCATCACCCTCATACACATGGACCTCAAATAGTCAACTATATGTTTTTCAATGCTCATAAACACAAAAGGGCTAACTGTGGCATAGATGTGCATCACAAATATGTGAATATAGTAATATGTTGGATCATTCACAAACATAGTTCTTAAGCATGAAATAATGCTGTCAAAGATGGACATCAGGACAAAGAAGCTCATGAGCATCAGGATGGTCTGGATGGCCCTTTGCTCTGGAGATGCTTTTGGGGAAAGACTTATATCTCGAAGATTCTGGGCCTGTTTCCTGTGCCTACACAAGAGGGCTACCATGTACCAAGTCGAGAGGACCATGAGAATAATAAGAAAGACATCCCTGATGGCCAGCAGCATAGAAAACATGCTTTGCATGAGGTAACTCATGGGTAGAATAGAGCAGGACTGAGTAACATACATAAAGTCGTTTGTGGTCAAATTGGGGGTGGCATTGATGGATACTAAGAGGTGACTGCTAATGAACATATAGAGGACACTCAGGAGAATAATGGCATTGGAGACGTGATAGGGAGACTTATGTTTGAACTTTGCTAAACAGGAGCTTCTGGGGCTGAGAATGATGGCCTGCAGAACACTCAACATGCAGGTGGTACAAAGAGAGAGACCTCTAAAACATCTGTACAGGTAGATAAGTAATTTACATATGATGTCATCCCACCCCTTCCAAGAAATAAAAATGTCTGTGGCTATAAATGCTATCATCAGTAACATCAGTAGGTGGATTAGGGACAAGAGACCAATGGGCAGGTCAGTGAGTCTGGACCTCTGCCCACGAATAAACTTGAAGATGTGGAAGAGAAGAAGGAGGCTGTTAGCTGTAATCCCAATACCTATTTCAGAGAAAAAGGTATTCCTTATGTTAGAATTAGTGTAGAGTCTGCTGTACTTACTCATCGTATATGAGAACAGTGGCTGAGGAGAAAAGAATGGAAACTCACTCATCACTCCTTGACAACTCTGCTCCCCTCACCTTATTCCACTGAAGACCTCAGCTCCACCTCACACCCCACACATCATCCTCACACTCTCACTCATCCTGAGCTGAGCCATGGCTGAATCCTGTCTCCCATCGTGGCTGAATCATTGTATGAGTTCCTTCAACATTAAATACTATACATGTCATAGAATGTCTTTTCTTATTTAGCATGTATTGGTTTTCCTAGAGCAGGAAAGAATATTACTTGATTTTCATTCATAACATCTTGATTATCAAAAATATTACAGAGTTTAACTATTTTGGGTGAGTTTGAATGAGGAATTGTGTGAAAGAAACCAGTCCTTCCCATTGAAAGATGTCTCATGGATCTGGTATGCACTTATTCCATTTGGGGGCTTTCTTTATTTATTGTGAAACCAATTTCTTAACATATTTATATAGCAACTATTGGGAATTGTGATCTGTGAACTCAAACCATTCTCATTCCACCCACAATCTGCCATTTCCTCCAAGTGTGATCTTAAATATTCTAAGACTGAGTTCCAGTCATCTCCTCCTGAACATAGAAACAGCCATGAGCCTGTGGAAGGTGGACACTAGTTAAATAAGAAGATGCTCTTTACACACCAAACATGGCAGTGTTCCAGCACAGGTGGGTTTTTGTGGATATTTTGCCTGCTGGTTCTCTCATGCCATGCGTTATATTTGTGCTCTCGGAGAGATAAGGGATATCATAGTGACTGGTCAGCTCCATTTCTGCCTGAAACAGAAGATAAAAGATAAGAAATTACAATACAGCAGAACATTGGAATGGAGTATTCTCCAGAAACCTCAGGTAAGCAATTCAGTCTTTGTGTAATACTCTGAAAGTGCATCTTCCATGTTCGTAATCTCAATCCAGTACAGCCTCTAAGAGAAGAGCAAAGTGGGCAAATGTCAGCAGGAGCTTACTGCATATTTGCCTTCAGCATATGAAATATAACTATAATTAAAAGAATTGGGCATTATCCCCTATAACAATGTTAAAGGAAATGGCCCAAATGGGTCTTGAAATACAGACTTCACAGGAGTCTACATTTTCTCCTTCCATGATTGAGTTTGATTCTCCTCAAGTTTCCTGATATGCCAATTACAAGTTAATATTCATCAAAGTCCTCTATATTTTGTTGAAACGCTACAGTTTCTTTTTGTTTGTTTGTTTTTTGTTTTACCTGTCATTTTTTTTTATTAACTTGAGTATTTCTTATATACATTTCGAGTGTTATTCCCTTTCCCGGTTTCCGGGCAAACATCCCCCCCCCCCTCCCCCTTCCTTATGGGTGTTCCCTCCCCACCTCCCCCATTGCCGCCCCCCCCAACAGTCTAGTTCACTGGGGGTTCAGTCTTAGCAGGACCCAGGGCTTCCCCTTCCACTGGTGCTCTTACTAGATATTCATTGCTACCTATGAGGTCAGAGTCCAGGGTCAGTCCATGTATAGTCTTTAGGTAGTGGCTTAGTCCCTGGAAGCTCTGGTTGCTTGGTATTGTTGTACATATGGGGTCTCGAGCCCCTTCAAGCTCTTACAGTTCTTTCTCTGATTCCTTCAATGGGGGTCCTATTCTCAATTCAGTGGTTTGCTGCTGGCATTCGCCTCTGTATTTGCTGTATTCTGGCTGTGTCTCTCAGGAGCGATCTACATCCGGCTCCTGTCGACCTGCCCTTCTTTGCTTCATCCATCTTGTCTAATTGGTTGGCTGTATATGTATGGGCCACATGTGGGGCAGGCTCTGAATGGGTGTTCCTTCAGTCTCTGTTTTAATCTTTGCCTCTCTCTCCCCTGCCAAGGGTATTCTTGTTCCCCTTTTAAAGAAGGAGTGAAGAATTCACATTTTGATCATCCGTCTTGAGTTTCATTTGTTCTAGGCAACTAGGGTAATTCAAGCATTTGGGCTAATAGCCACTTATCAGTGAGTGCATACCATGTATGTCTTTCTGTGATTGGGTTAGCTCACTCAGGATGAT
Source organism: Rattus rattus (assembly GCF_011064425.1). Classification (NCBI taxonomy): domain Eukaryota; kingdom Metazoa; phylum Chordata; class Mammalia; order Rodentia; family Muridae; genus Rattus; species Rattus rattus. Next base: position 146,672,886 of record NC_046159.1, on the reverse strand, counting down.
ATTTTCCAGTTTCAACCATTTGCCTACGAATTTCATAAAGTCATTGTTTTTGATAGCTGAGTAATATTCCATTGTGTAGATGTACCACATTTTCTGTATCCATTCCTCTGTTGAAGGGCATCTGGGTTCTTTCCACCTTCTGGCTATTATAAATAAGGCTGCGATGAACATAGTGGAGCATGTGTCTTTTTTATATGTTGGGAATGCTACAGTTTCTTGATAAGACACTGACTTACTAAAACACCATGACCAAACCCATGTTGGGTAGGAAAGCCTGTATTGCATGTGACTGTTATTAATCCATTATCCAGGGTGGTTGTGGGAGGAACTTAAGGCAGGGACCTCTAGGGAAGAACTGATGGACAATCATGGAAGTGTGATATTTGATTCTTGGCTTTTTGCTTCTTGGTTGTCCTTGTCTGCATTCTTAAGTATTCACCAGTCCAGCACCTATACTCACACTGAGCTGGGCCCTCTCTTGTAGAGTACCCATCAAGCAAATTCACCACTAATTGGCCCACCTGTCAGTTTGGTAAAAGAATTATCTGAACTGACATTCCTTTCCCTCTCTCAAAATGATCTACCTTGTGTCAAACAAACAGACAGACAGAGATACAGACAGATAGACAAACCAAATAGATGGCACAGGTGAATATTTCTCATGTTGACAGTCAAACACATCAGAGCAATAATATAACCTTGTCTCTTTTTTCTTTCCCAAGATATCATACTAATATCAACATCACAATGTAAAAGTTGAACATTCTTTATAACTTCAATTTTTTAAATCTTCAAATCTCTTTCAACATTCAAAGCTTCTCCAAAATTTTCAGTCTCTAAAATATTGTTTTCCTAACAATTTCAAAATTTCTCTAAAATACTTATAGACTCTGTAAAACTCCAAATTCTCCATAAAACTACAAAATCCCTTTAAAAGTTCAATGTCTCTTAATTGTGGGCCCCTGTAAAGTAAATCACAACTTAAATATTTTCTTGTTTAAAAAAGGAAGAACTAGGGCAATGTCACAATCAAATTCAACAAAGTCCAACAGGAATAAAGGTATGTCATATTTTTCAACTCATTAAGAATCCTCTACACTACTCAGAAAGTCTTCCATAGCACAACTTGTCTCCTAGCCTCAAATTGGCTTCAGCCCACAGCATCTGCCGCTGCTTCCCTTTGTAGATGTCCTGGGATACTGACATCTCAGATTGCTTAGATCTGTACTTCAACTGATTTGAGGCTTCATGGGTAGCCTCTCTATGACACTGTTCCTGGACTCTAGACTTGCCAAAAAGTTACAAGTCCCAGCATCGTTCCCTGATCCCTTCCTGTCTTCAGAACCAGTATATCCTGAGAGATTTTTAACCTACCAAAGTTGATGCTTGCACAAGATGCAGCCTCAGAACTATCTATACCACCATGTCTGTGTGATGAGCCCAAGTTACATTTAAGAAGATTTAATTGTTCCAGCAAGGTAAAGCATTCACGTTGGTGGTTCTTAACTTAAAATATAAATGACCATCACAGAATATTTAAGAAACTCTCTAACTTCCGTGTGGAACTTCATAAGACTAGCCTCTATCATCTGCACTGGTCTCAGCATTATAGATTAAGACCACACAGGATGATCACTAAGATCAGCATTCTATGTATTTTACAGCCCAAAATTTCCAAATCCTTCCACATTTTTCAAATATCAAATGGCTAGTTCTGTCACCAAAATACCCCATACTCTACAAACAGATTCTGTCTTGGTTAGGCTTTTTGTTTGCTGTAACAAAATGCCACGATTTTAAGCAAGTTGGGGAAAGATATTATTTCACCATACAGCCTATAGTTCTTCATCCAGGGAGGCTGGGGAAAAACTCAAGACATGCTCCTGGAAGCAAGAACTGGTGAAGAAATCATGGAGTTGTGTTGTTTACAACATTGCTACTTATAGCTTGCTCAGTCTACATTCTCATGGTACCTAGGACCACCAGCCCAGGTGGAAAATGTCCATAATGAGGTCAGCTCTTCCATATCAAATCAATCATTAATCAAGATTATGTACCATGTGCATGCCCACAGGCCAGTCTGATGTTTCCCTTTTCAGAGTTGAGGTTCCCTCTTCTAAAATAACTCTAGCTTGTGTCAACTTGACATAAAACTAGGTAGCAGAGACACCACCCTATGGGACATGTAATTTTGTAAGCAAATTCCTTTTTGCAATAACGAGTACTCTGTTTTACAGAGTTAAAAATTCATCACTGAAAGTTAAGGGTATGGAAAAGTTATCTTATACTTATTTAGAGCATGAAATATTGTAATGGAAGTTAATAAGGGGAGTTAAAGGGCATAAAATTCACAAATATGTGGTATTGGTTAAGGCATTAGACCTCAGGCAGTCTAGTTGGGGAAAATGGTTAACAGTGCAGACATCCTTAAAAAAATTCTATAGCATCGTTAGAAAAGTTTAATCCTTTATAAGATTATTCATCATGTATTCTAGATAGGTTTTTAATTATATATATATAATAATATATATTATATATATATAATATATATATAATTATATATATCCATTATATATATAATTATATATATCCATTATATATATATATATAATGGATAGTGGATAATTATTTCCATTGTACTATGAAGTTCTTTATAAAACTTATGGGTTTGTTTTACCCATCCCCAACACAAGAATCAGAATACACTGGAGGTTGTGGAGGGGGCAGGGGGAGAAAGTGATAGTTCTGTTTCCCAATGATCAACAACAATGGCAGTTGCTTTATGGAACAAATACCACCAGAAGCAGACACTACGGAGGTTGTTTTATGATCTGTGTGAACTGCATGTAAGGGGACTCTTTTATAGACTTCATTTAATGGAAGGAAGTCGCACCTGCAGAGTTCAAAGTAGTAGCGCGCATCGTATGCCTGTTGGCACTAGCTGACTACGAAGTACAAGAATTCAAAATGTTTTTTCCAACATTGTTTCTGGAAATGTGCTTTTATTAATTACACTGATCTAATCACAAAAGAATGAAAAGAAGCTTGAGGAGGGAGAAGATTTTGGAGAGGAGGCAAGGGATAACATTTGAACTGTAAATACATAAAATATCTAAGAAAAATAAAGTAAAATAAAACTTCATCTTTATGAACACATCTTCCTGTCAGACCACTCAGGCAGTGTGCTATCTGCTCTGTAGAACTGGTGCAGGCTATGCTAGTGTCAGGGTCACTTCAGAAACCTCAGCCCTGCTAACCTGAAGCTCTAAGAAAGTCAAGCAGGTGAAGAGGATGTGACTCCTCAGTGATATTGTAAATATTATGGCTTCAAGAATTCTGAATTTGCAAGCACTGGGAATCCCTATCTTCCTGGCATTGGAATGCCACAGTTGGAAAGAAAAAACTTACAGTGATGTGATTGCTTGCCATCCTGAAAACCAGCTTACCAGGAAAAATAGAGACGGCATTTCTCTAGTCATCCTGCTACCTCCAAATTTTCTGGCCATACAAATCTATATAATTTTATACTGTAAGAACCAGTGCCAAGCAATAGTAACACACAGCTTAATTGCATAACATCAAAGGCAGAGGTATGTGCTTGCTCATGTTAAAGGCCAAAGTGGTCTAGAGAGTAGGTTCCAGGACAGCCAGGGCTACACATGGAAACCCTGTCTTAAAAAAACCAAACAGCAAAAAGAATCAATAAGGCATGCAGATTGCAGACAGATGTGTACTTTACTTTCTATAGGAAACACTCTGATGAGTTTGAGCCCTCCTCAGATACTAGCCATAGAGAATTCTCTACCCTGTCCCTTCCCAGCAGAGCATCAGCAGCTCATACCTTTTTGGCTGAACATGGGTTAGGAGACCAGGAGATGGTACCCACACTCTCAGATTGGCAGAAGGTTTAAGGGAAACGTATGTAATAGAAAGGGCAGGAGAGAGTAAGCTGTGACAGGCCTTGGATCATCTATTGCATCATTCACTGTGTTTGCATATTGCACAATGTAACGAAACAGGCTACTTCCAAGGGAGATGAAATTCTGTGCCTAGGGTACACAGCCCAGGAAAGGTCACTGGTTTCTGAAACAGGGTCAGTTAGGTGAGCCTTCACTGGGGGAAAGGAAAGGAAGGCATTTGGGCAGATTAGGAAAGGAGTCCTGTATGGAACATGACATGAGAAATAGGAACCTGAGCAGTGCTCAGGTCCATTGTGAAGACCGTGGCTGCTCAGTGCAGAGGAATTGAAACTCTGTGTACAGCCTGAATCAAGGAAGCCCTGAGTTTTGCCTTTATTGCACAGTTACCCAAATCATGGACAACCATGATCTATAGGATCATTATAGAGATGAATTGGTAGATGCCACTGGACTTTCTTAATGAAAAGGCTTGGGGATGAGGTTACTCGGTCAGGATGTCTATCTTTCACACAATCCTAATTTAGATGTAGAAGACACTAGATAGAAATGACTGGTAAATTGCAGAAGATAAAATATTATCAAGCAGGTTCCAGTGCCATTTTAGAAATACCAGAAATAAATGAACTGTGGGAATGTGGTGGACAAACAATAAAAAGAGCCCTTGAGTTGAGGGATGGCAAGTGTTTATAAAAGACGGTATAAGAATTGTACTTTGAAATCTTAAAGCCTTTATAGCTGTGTCTTCAGGCTCAGACTGGCAGTGAGAATGTTACCTGGTGTTTCTAAATAAGCCACCAGATACCCCAGAGGAGCATCATGGCATAGACCCCGGCCACACAGTGCTGCAGCAGAACCTGCTTCTGTCATCACCCAGTGATGCCTCCTGAGAGGCTTGACTTTGCTTCTAAGCAGCTGTGAGCTCACTCCCAGTGTGTTCGTCTGGCATTTCTAGTATCAGAAAAGGGTAAGGGACATTTATTTTAATGACTAGAACACAGACATGATTAATGAACATGAATAGTGTGTCCATTAGGACCATGTTCACTGTTTATTAACAATCTGTGTACTGTGACCTCATCACCACAGCGACTCAGGTGACCATTCCACCAGGCAGAATGAGAATAAAGGACGACATAATTTGTGAAGTTAAACAGGGAATGGAAAGGGTCTTAAGATATTCCAGTCTATAAAGGTCAGCAAGGAGCCTTTCCTTAGGTGAGGTTTAAAAATATAATCCATTTCCTTTTCAAAGGCTTCTAGGTATTCACACTCTAGAAGCCAGTTTATCAACACTATCCTTTTATAGTACATAATCAACAGAAGCAAAATCAAGTGTGTTTGTTTACACTTGAAAGTAAAACACTACCTTTCCAGATGCATACAAAGATCACATCTGAAATCCTATAGAAATTACACCTTAACAACTTAAATTTGATACATAGTTGGAAAATTATATTGCAATTAAAATTAACTTACATCCCATAAAAATTAAGTAATTTTAGGACCTTAAGGAGATGAATATCCTAGGAAGAAAATGCACTTGATGCAGAACACAGTGCCCTGTGCTGAGGGGCCTTCAGAGCTCAGCTGCACCATGGCAGGTGCTGAAACTCTTCGTGCGGTTCCAGAGTTCCTCCTCCCACAGCCTACCTGGGACCCAACAAACTCCTGATTCTGTACTCCAGTGCTGGGAACTTACTCAGATGAAAATGGCAGGGCAGGTGGACTCTGAGTCTGAGGAGATCCTGCACAGGCCTAGGTGAAGGGATTATTTAATGCATCTCTGTAGCTTGTAATTTTAGTGGTTGTCAGTGACAAGTTCCCCCTGGAGAGCAGGGACATACGGTATCCCAGTAAAACATTTTGCCTGTTGAGTTGACTCTACTCTTTTGGGTAACAGCTGTCCTGGGAGAGCTGGGCCCAAACTTTTCTCCAAGCTTCCTTGACACATCTGCAAGTTAGATAGGGACACAATGTGGTGAACCCAACTTTCTAATTTTCCCCTCAGGCAAATGAGCACAACCCAAACTTCTACTGAATAATTCATCTGCTAACAATGAGACCTCTTGTGCCTTCCTTCAGGTTTTGTGTTTCTGATTAAATCTGCACAGTGAGTGACAGGCTGCTTCTTCCATGGTCCTTCAACACACAGGGAAATCTTTTTTCTGTGCCTTGTGATTTCCATATTTCCAGCTCTGGGTAAACAGTAAAAATGAATTTAAAGAAAATACAGAGATAAAGGAGGACTTGGGAGTTTGGGGCTGTGCAGTCATAGACAACGTGAATAAAACTGTGCCCAAAGCTAAACCTGAACTGGATTCTTCTCCCCAGGGAGCTTGAATGGTCAGCTTCCCTATTCACCAAGGATTCTGGAAGCCTTTTCATTCGTTTGGACAGAGAGGACATGCAACTTTGTTTCATCCCCTAGATAGTTTACATATAGTAATATAAAGACACTGACATATGGAGTTAAGGCCGAGGCTCAGAAGAGAGTCCAATCATGCAGGGTGGCCTACTCCTGTTTTGGGGTCTCAGAATTTGAGGATAACATTTTATATTAACACTCTCTGTATGTTCAGAGTTCATACTGGAGGAAAGCATGAAAGATTGCCTATTTCCAGAGAGGACTGGAGACTTAAGGAACTAAACATATGTAAAAAACCAATAATATCTACTCTCTAATATCCCACACAGCACACCTGTGGGTGTGGAACCTTCAGAGGAAATACAAGGCACCCATTAATAAATTCCCAGATATGCCAAGGGGAAGTCTGAATGCTACACAGTGAGGTCATGAGAATTTTAATGCTCATACAACAAGTGTAACTCAGCTAGGGAAGAGGAAGTCCACAGCCTGGAGGACACTGGAAAATGTTCATCCCCTTCCCTTCCCTGATTGAGGTGGGCTTCTGCCCTAATCTCTTGCACAGGCCATTGTCATCCAAATGTCACCAGGTTTCATAAAAGTACATGGGGGCCTGGCAAAGGAGGTGGCCTTGGTCCCCTTCTTCTTTATGAAGCCACTGTTCTCTGGAGTAACAGACTCATCTTGGATAAGTGATAAAAGCACACATTCCAGATACAAAGTGGACTTGCTCTGTGATTCTGAGTGGGTGAATCAATCTTGCTGAATTTTCATTTCTCTGAGTCTTTAAAAGCAGATTTTTAAAGTTTTATGAGCAATATTCATATATGTAGGTAAGTTCACCGCTTGCTTGCTTTGTGCTTGATTGTGATCAGAAGTGGGTACTTGATCTTCCAGAGCTGGAGTCACGTATCTTTGACAGGCCCTACATAGGTGCTAGAAACTGAACTGGAATCCCCCAAAAAGTGGACAGTATGCTTAACTGATGAGATTTATCTCCAGCCCCTGACATCCAAAACACTTGCATTTCTAAGTGCTCACTGTGTTCTTTGTGTTTCATATAAATCCTTGGATATATTTGCTGTTTCTATGAAAATTGGCTTTGGAATTCTGATGGGGATTTCATCTAGTGTGTGAATTGCTTTTGATAGCAGAGCCCTTTACACAACATTAATTCTGTCAGCTCACAAGCACAAGGAGTTCTTCCTTCTAGGACTTTCTTCTCCCTCTCTCTCTCCCTCTCTCTCCCTCTCTCCTCTCTCCCTCTCTCCCTCTCTCCCTCTCTCCCCCTTTCTCCTTCCTTTCTTTTTTGTTGTTAAAAATGTTCAGTGTAATTCATTCACTTCTTGGTTAGATTTAATCCAAGGCAAGTTATTTATTTACTTATTCAGTTACTTAAGACTTTTGTGAATAGGATTTTTTCTGAACAGGTTTGTTATCACTACACAGGAAAGCTGCTCATATTTAACTGTATGTCCTGCTCCTTTGTGAAGCTTTACATGGCCCAAAATCTTCTTAGCTTCTGTTATGTACACTGCTGAAAGTAGCCTGACTTTTTCATTTTTATCTCTCCTATTTCATTCCTATGGCTTTTTGCTCTAGCTAGAGCTAAGCCCTGAAGGATTGTAGTAAGAATGAGGGAAGGTGGTACCCTGTTCTCAACATTTGATTTTAGTCAACATAACTGAGGTTCCCTAATTTACTATAATATTGTCTGTAGATCTGTCAAATATAGCCATTATCATATGGAAGGATGTACATAAGTTCCTTCCTTCTTTGATCAGGGAAAATTGTCAGATTTTCACAAAGGCCTTCTCTGCATCTATTGACATGGTCCCATTTTTTTCTCTTTCAGGTCTATCTTTTTCTCTCTTTGGACTGTCTGCCCATTTATTAAGATAACATTGAGATCAGGTCTTAGACATTGACATATTATAAAAATTAGCCTGCAGCCATTAGTCTAGACTACTTGTTAAGGGCCAAGGTCCATGATAGATCAGGATGGATATTAAGCCTGGCTCTGTAATATATTGACAGAATCATATACGATTTCAGCCTTAAAGAATCATTATTATTTTTCAAACTCAGAGGGAAGTCCTTACTTTGCAGAGTGTTGAGGAATTATGCAAATGTAATCAGGAGTTTTGTTCATAGTGAGTGCTCCCTAAATAAGTCAGGAAAACACAGACTGTGTTCTCACAAGAGAATGACAACACTTCAGGAAGCTTATGTGCTTGACTCATGGTGACCAACTCAAACAGATGGTGGTGATTGACTGTGGAAGTTAATCCACTCCTGACAAAAGATATGACCAAATACCAACTATTGTGACAGGGTTGAAATAGCCATGATGGGTCTGGGCCTTGAGAACTCTGCTAAATTTTGGTTTATGCCACTTCCACTGCCCTTGCAGAGCAGTCTTGAATAAGACTTTAAAAAGAAAGCAGGATTTTGGTCAAAGGTGGCCTGGTGAGCACCATAGCAGGCCATGCTGCCCACATGAGGAAATTTTCTTCCAGGGTCAGTAGTAAAAGATCACCAGGTATTGGATTTCCTTACTGCCCTCTTTTCTGGTTTTTGTGTTCAGGCTATTGGGACAGAAAAAGATGAGCAACTTGTCTCTCATTAATTCTGTCCTTAGATCTCTGAGGCTGCAATAGAGGCACCAGAACCTGCCCAGCCCTATCCTTAGCCCTGTTCATGATGCTCTGGCCTCCTCAGAAGGCTCACAAGCGAAGGGAGAGTCTTTTCTATAGGTATCAATCTCCAAATTCCTGGGCTTCTGTGGCTTTCTTATGCATTGTCTCACAAATGCTGTTCAGCATGACATGACTAAGGGAAGAAATGTGCTAGAGCTTGGCATTGTTTCCACAGCTCAGCAGAGCTGTGTTGGGCATGGGTATGATAACTAATCCTATCAACTTTAGGGAACCCAGAATCCACTAGGATTCTAGGCATGTCTAGGCATGTCTGTGACAAAGTGTCTTGAGTAGTTTGCTTTCGGGCGAAAATCACTATTATTATGGATAATCCCCCTATATGGCATAACTAAATATGAGAAAGCAGCTAATTACCAGCATATGTCCCTCTGCTGCTCCAATGTACAAATTTTACTACCTCCTTTCATATTCCTGCTATATTGTCATCCCCACCAAGTTATGAGCCAAATTAAATACTTTACCTCTTAAGCTACTTCTGATTAAAAAATACAATACAAAACAAAACAAGAAGTAATATCACTACAAACAGGTGCCCTATTCAGTGCTTGTGTAAATTGTAATAAAGCCCTGACCAGAAATACCTTGGGGGATAAAAAGACTTATTTTTATCATGA
>NC_046159.1:146590691-146663167 GCF_011064425.1 Rattus rattus | reverse complement strand
CCAATTAATGAGTCTTGAACTTTTTTTTCTCTCTTCTTTCTTTCTTTCTTCTTCTTCTTTCTTTTATCTGTTTTAGACAATGTTCTTCCTGAAATCCAGCCATGCTCCAGATCCTGGTTTCATAGTCCTTGATTTATGTATTCTGATCGGTCTGCCTTGACAGCCACTTGTCCTTTCATCGCTGAACATTTCATGCATCATGCTGGAATTTTTCTGTCTGCCTTTGCATAGGCATCCTTTTCCTTTGTCCCGGATTTATCTTGCATTTTCTTCTGGTCATCCCAATGTTTCATCATGTCTTCGAAGTCCCCAGTTCTATTTTAAATGTCTCATTACTTGCACCATGGTCTTGGGGTTCCATGAACTTTTATTCTCTTTCAGTATATTCAATCATTGTTAGGTACGCAAATGGTCACACTATAACCATTTCAACCAATGAATCCCACTCTAAGTTCAAACAACTTCTGAAATGCACCTTCTACTAAAGAAATCACTGTGAGATTTAATCGGTTGAACTTCAAGTCACTAAAGAGTATAAGAATCAGCACCTCAATAAAGACCTTCTGGGACCAGCAATATGTGATCTCACATTCTCATGTCTGAGATCCAACAAATTTCAAATCAACTGGAAATATATACCTACGATGCTCTTATCAAACATTTATAGAAAAACATACAGGCATCACGATACTGATTAACTGAGAACTCCCAAATAACAAAGATTAGCGGGCAATTTTATTCATAATTTATCTTTAATTGTTGAGAAATTTCAGTTTGGTATTTCTTATATCTTATTTTTAATTTTCATCTCACACATGTTTTTCACACCATATCCCATTTAACAAAGTCTCACGCCCAGCCCACGCCTTCCAACTGTTTCTTTACCTTCCACACTGTCTCGATTCTTCATTGTTCCATCTAAATGTTGGGATGTAATTTATTTTTCTGACAGGCTCTTTCACTCTTGAATGCCAGCTCTTTTCTTTTGAATTTACGTTCATGACGCTTGCTGAGGGCCGAGGCTTCTTTGTCAAATTTTTAATTTTATAAATATTTCAACAACGTGACTGAAAGTTTTTTCCGTGGTCTAGGTTCCTTACCAGAATTGAAACACAGCGTTTGTTGATCAGATAGAATCAGTAGTCCTATCAGGCTGCACATCATTAATTACAACCAAGAGGAGCAAAAGTGCTCTGCTGGCAAAGGTGAAACAGTAGCACTTTCACCCTTGAGGTTCCCATTAACTGACAGAAACCCAGCCCTCAACAGGAGCGAGACTTTTGTCTGGCTCCTGTGAAATAGCCCACCTGGGGATTCATGAGGACATGATCTGAAAAGTTTACTACCATCACATGTAGACCAGCACACCCTATGTATATTCTAGGTATCAATTCTAGAAGCAAGGCTACCAACCTTTACCATAGAAGCCCCCATAGCAGATGGAGAATATCACAGAGCAACCACACAATGTAGCACAGATTCTAGAGTCTATCCACAATGAATAAGTCTGCATCACAGCTCCTGCTGGTATGTTTCAGGGAATGTCGATAGCTAAATAGAAAGATTGAAGAGCCAAGTCTTAGAAGGATGAGACAGTTCTCCTAAATTTGGTGCAAAAAGAAAGACTAGCACAATGCCAAAACCAATTGACAAGTGCTATCGTTAGTGGGGGAATTTTTCATAGGCACTAGCCCTGACAAAGAACAAGCTACTAGACCTTCCCGGAGAGGAAAATATCTTCCAAGGCTGAGCACCAATATTGTCAAATCAACAGCAGCCGTCCTGAACCATATTATGTTCTAAACCAAGAATGAATTTATATGTTTGTGTAAATACAAACATTTATATTTTGTATACAAAAATGAAAGGAAAATAAAAGTATTTGAATGGGGCACATGACAACCTAGGAGGAAGACAGAAGGTGAAAATGACATTCTTATTTAATTTAAAAACACATTTAAAACTAAATAAATGAATGGGGGAAGCAAAAGCTCTTGAAAACTTTGACTTGATTACTTTATACCTGTGTTTGATGACTTAGTCACTCAAATTAATAAAGGAATTCTTTCAAAAACTGTTGATCTATGAAAATAATAGATGCCAAATGAGTAACATTCAATTAAATAGTTGACTTAGAATTTTTGAAGTGCTTCATTTTATGCATAAAAAGTAATAACTATATAATATATTTAAGTATGCAGGCTTACCAAAACAATGTGATTCATTGAGTTAAAATAAAAAATAAAAAGTAAGAAAGACTAAATAAAATTTTACGAGTTGTTATATCAGAGAAATAAAAGTACAGAGAAGAAAACTCACTTCTTATTATGGAAAACACAGTTCCATATGCTGAGGGGCCATGAGAGATCAGGGTCTCCTCTGCAGATGCTGAAAATCTACCTGCAGGCCCTGAGCTCCTCCTCTCTCCACCTGCCTGTGTCCTATGTATTTTCTGATTCTGCACTTGGTACAGAACACTTACCCAGATGGACATAGCAAGGGAGAATTCTGCAGAGGAGATCCTGCACAGTCTTATGTGAAGGCAGTCTTTAATGCAACTCTACAGACAGTTTAAAGATGACAAGTTCACACTGAATAGTGTGGAAATCTCAGTGGAGCATCACCTGTCCTTTTATGTCACCTTACCTTGAATAACAGCTATTTAGGGAGGGCTGAGTACAAACTTTATCTGAGATCCCTTGCCACATGTGTCAGAACAGAAAGTTTGGTGCAAACTATTGGAAGTTCTAACTTTTCTCATTTTGCCTCAGATAATTTGACAAGTTTATTTCACCAAGGATGCTCTTCTGGGATGCAGCAGCACTCCTTTGTGCTCAAACAATTTCTGTGCACCTGAGGCTTGTACACAAATGCGACAGACAGCCTTTCCCTGCTGGTCTCTCTGATTTCTAAGTTAGTGTTGCGTTTCTGATATCCCAAACTCCTGAAGTGCAGCATTTTACAACTGTGAGTGAATTAAAGTAAGTTGTAAAAGTAATTTGATGAAATGTAGAGAGTGCCATGGAAAGCCACAGGACTACTGAGGGAGATGCAAGATGAGCTGAATCTATCAGCATCTTTTTGACTGACAGAGAGGCAGTAACAGGCTCTGAAACAATGTGCAATTTGTGTTCCAATTGTCGCTGATCTAACACATAGTAGTGACGCGTTGTAAGCCCTGATAAAGACATACACAGTTAGGTATATTATTATTAACTTTGAATATTTCTTATATACATTTCGCGTGTTAGGCTCCCTTTCCCCGGCTTTCCGGGCAAACATCCTCCCCTCGCCTTCCTTATGGGGTGTTCCTCCCCACCCCTCCCCATTGCCAGTCCTCCCCCAACAGTCTAGTTCACTGGGGGTTCAGTCTTAGCAGGACCCAGGGCTTCCCCTTCCACTGGTGCTCTTACTAGGATATTCATTGCCACCTACGAGGTCAGAGTCCAGGGTCAGTCCATGTATAGTTTTTAGGTAGTGGCTTAGTCCCTGGAAGCTCTGGTGGCTTGGCATTGTTGTACATATAGGGTCTCGAGCCCCTTCAAGCTCTTCCAGTTCTTTCTCTGATTCCTTCAACGGGGGTCCTATTCTCAGTTCAGTGGTTTGCTGCTGGCATTCGTCTCTGTATTTGCTGTATTCTGGCTGTGTCTCCTCAGGAGCCATCCGTCACTTCGCACTTCTTTTGCTTCATCCATCTTGTCTAATTGGGTGCCGTGGTTACATATGGCCAATATGGGCAGGTCTTGAATGTAGTTTTCTGTTCTGTTTTGACCTTGCTCTCTTACATTTCACACTTCCTGTACATTTTCATTCTTTCTGTTACATCTGTTCTTTTCCAGCTTCTTTCTGTGTCCTGGTCACGATATGTCTTCTTTTCATTGATTCTGCCAGCATTTACCGAGCTTGACTTTGAAGCCATTTCACGCAGAACTGTTGTTTGACGGTATTTCTTGATGACTAAAGAGCTTTAGGTAGCCTGATCCATCATTCCTGTCAGGACCTTTTTCATGTCACTTTGAGTTCTCATATCTTGAGGCTCCATTCTTGCTGCAGGACTGGCAGATCCTGTTGGCTGAGTTTTGTCCCTGTGCCTGTGAAATTTCCAGTGCCCATGTTTTCTTTCCATGCTGACCTCACTTTTCCATTTAGCTATCCTGCACTGTTCTGTTCAACTTTGGGATATTTTCTGATGTCTTCACTTTCTTTCAGTACTGTGTTTTGTTGCAGACTTTTGATTTAATATACTTTATTATTTGGGTTCATATGTCGTCAGTTTTCAGTTGGCTTTCGTATTTACCATTGAGTATTTATTGTTGAAGCCAGCCACAGCTTTAGTAAGTTTCGCGAACTTTTGGGATCATCATATCATTCGCAAGGTTTTGATTTTCTTCTGATTTCTTGATTGTTTCACGAACTTCAAGAATTGCGGTTTGTCAAGTAGGGTGCCTTACAGTCCCTCGATTTTGCGATTGCTCTTCCACATATGGCGATTGTTTAGTATGGGACCTTTAATTCCTGAGTTTCCTGGTACTTTACGAAGTGTTGTTGACCTTCAACAAGTCAGTGATTCAATGAATGATCATGCGGTTTCGTTTTCTTCTGTTTGTTAATGGACGCTGACGGCTCTTCTCGAGAAATTGGTCTCTCGCATGCCCACGAAGTTTTACTTGATTACGGTGACGACGCCTGATGCGCTCTTGATCGGTCGGTTGTTTTGCTGCATTTTCGCGTCGACAAATTGCAAGTAAATTAAGTCTGAAGTCTTCTTTCGTTGAAGCGGTGCATAAGAGTATTGTGGTTTACAGAGCGACACTGCATCATCGCTTCAATTTTGCGTTGATTACTGGCATGTCTCTATGTCCGATAATCTCTGTACTAAACCTGACCGGCCTTTGGTCAGACCCTTTAACGACTGGTTTATTCTTGAAGTGATCCGCTCATCTGTCTCGATTTAACTTCGGCTGTGTCGCTCCATTTCCTGTGATCAAGTTTCAGCCTGGCAGATCCGCCACTTTGACTTCCTCCTGAATTGTTATGTCTCGCTTTGGATTTTCAGCCACTTGGGACACACTCTGTGTCCTTCCTATGTCAGTTTGTCTATTCTCATGACTTTCAAAGAAAATCTCTTTTGGTTCTGTTGATCTTCATGTCCTTTTATTTATTTTGTTGAGTTTCAGCCTTCCCAGAGCTTTGAATGTTTCTTTCACTTTAGCTGTCTGATGTCCCACCTCTGTTCCATCCCACAGATCCTTCCCAGCCTGTCCCGGGAGGCAGCCCATCTGGCCTGGCTGCCTCTTGGTCTGCATGACATCAGTCCCAGTGTCTGCAGATTCTGACAGGCCTGACCCTTCCCCACTGCTCCTGACGGGAGTGTCTCTTCTGTCCATCCCCTTCCATGACTTTGCTGTCCCTCACCTTCCACACCCACGTCCAGGCTCCTGATCCCGACTCCTGCTCTGGGATCCTTCCCATCTGGAGTCACCTGCCCCATCTCCATCCATTCCTGTTGGCAGCTCATCTCACAGCCCCTGTCCTTCTGGTCTTCATATCCCAGGCTCACGTCTCTGTTTCACTCACTCTCACCTCCTCAACCTGCCTGACTGCAGCCTGGCCTCCTCCCAGACTCACATTCCCTCTGCAGGCTTCACTGTTCTCTGCTGAGCCTCTTCACCTCTTGAACTCCATCACGATCCACGTTCAAACCTGGCAGTCCCAAACCCTACGACGCTGTAGTCTCAGCTTCCACGCCATCATCCCAGTGTCACTTTGTTCCGCCAGACCGTCCCATCTGCAGACCTGCTTTGCACGTCTCCCGTCTCAGCTGCCCTGGCCTGGGTGTCTTGAGTTCACTGCAGAAAAGCTGGTCTGTCCTGCCCGGGCAGCCTTCCAGCAGCAACCAAAGTCACGCCTTCCGGGAGCTCCTCCACACCAGGTCTCAGATCTCGAATCAGTGCAGTCTCTGGCTTCCCAGGTGTCTCGCCCTCCTGCGCCTCCTCCCATCGCCTGGCAGAATCACCATCCGGTCTGTTCTTCAGGCGGTAAACTGCAGGGTCTGTCCCACGGGAGTCTTCGGCCTGTAGTTCACCTGACCAGGCCGATTCCCACGTCAGGTCAATTTCAACACTTCTCAAATTTCAATCTTTCTCCATCCCACCCAGTCTCACACTGTCTTGAAAACATGCACAAAGTCTAAACTGAACTCACGGCTCATGCCTTGAATAACTGGCAACCCACAGATCAACCCCAAATTGATAGTCAAACTAAAATCCTGCACCCACTTCCAGAAACCATTCTCCACTGAAGAACTGCAAACTCTCGAAACATCACCAGCATCTCTCAAGAGAACACAAACAAACTCACTCAGATGGGAGAAACTCCATCCAGCTGTCTTGCATCCAACATCATGTTCTCACATCTCTCACACACTCTGCACACAGACAACAAACTGACGACCCTGCATTCTGCTGAAGAAGGTCTGAAGAAGCATCACGCCTGATTAATTCAAAAGTCATCAAAGATAAACATTATCAAAGGAAAATCCACTGATGAACTCTCTAACATCTATGCTCAACATTGCGACACTCTACACGTAAAGAAAACTCTACTAAAGCTCAAAGCACACAGGTTCTCACACAAATATAGGAGATTTCAACACCCCACTCATCAATGACAGATCATGGGAAACAGAAATAAAACAGACATAGACAGATCAAGAGAAGAGTCCAAATGAACTCTATCCTAAAATTTTCTCTGTAATTGACTATAATCAAATAGCCTCACAAAGAAAAAGAAACCAAAATCACACTTTAGGAGGATTCAAATTAATAAATCAGAAAATGCAGTGATATCATATCATCAGAGAGTTCAAAATCATCAGATCTCATTACAAAATCCCAAACTCCCAGCTCCTGCACACAAACCAATGGTCTGAAGCATCCCACTAGAATCAGGGACGGATATGTTGCTCACTGTCTCTCTATCTATTCACATAGTTCTGGTTCTAGCCAGAGCACCAGATAACAAAAGGATCAAAGGTACAAAGATTGAAGGTGTCGTAACATCACTATCTGCAGATGATAAGTGATCCAAAGTTCCACCTTCAGCAAAGTGGCCAACTCAAAATCATGAAAATCTGACTTTGTCCACCATCCTCAATATCCGATCCACTCCAAAATTTTTCACTTCTCAGATGTCTCTCACAAAACACAGGAAAGTTTCACGCCCAGCAGGTGCCACTGTAATGCCTCACAGGTTTCATGCTCAGGTTGTCTGGCTGGACTCTGCAAGTCTCTGCACAAACAGCTCGAACAACGCATCAGGTCCTGCTGCCTGCAAGATGCTGTCTTCCTGAGTAATTTCACTGTACCATTTCAGCCAGAAAGATAGATTTCTGAGGTCTGGTGGAAGAGCTCTGGAGCACTGTTCTGAGTGTCCAACTTTCCCTCAGACCTCAGAAATCTATGCTGCAAAGAGGCATGGGTGAGAATTATGTGAGAGGTTGCCCAAGAGATGCATCTTGCAAACAGCAGGACTGATGCACGTTTGAGTTCAAGGGGCTATGGCATGCACAGAACTTGCACAAATTCAGCCAGACAACCTCTGAGCATGAAGAAGAGCAGCAACACAAATTCCCACCCCAACCAAGGAGTCATTTACAATTGACACCTGCTGGAAAGAGAAAATCAGTGTTCTCTGTGTCACATTGGGTGTATAAACCACACTTCAGAACTGGATTCCTGCCCATGAGTAGCTGACAACACAAAATAGACTTCCTGTCTTGTGTGAGACTTTTGTTTGGTTTATAAACTTGTCATCTTGTTTTTGTTTGGTTGGTTGTTTTGGGTTTTGCTGTTTTGTTTGAGGAAACAGAAAGACATTAAGTTGGGTGAAGATGGGAGCATCTGGCAGGAGTTTCTGAGGGGACAATATGGTCAAAATTCAATGTATGAAAGAATTTTAATAAAGAGCACACACAATTGAAAAAAAAAAGATATTTTCCCAATCTGTTAGCCGCCATTTTGTCCTAAAAACAGTATCCTTTGCCTTACAGAAGCTTTGCAGTTTTATGAGATCCAATTTCTGGATTCTTGATCTTAGAGCATAAGCCATTGGTGTTTTGTTCAAGAAATTTTCTCCAGTGCCCATGTGTTTGAGATTCTTCCCCACTTTTTCTTCTATTAGGTTGAGTATATCTGGTTTGATTTGGAGGTCCTAGATCCACTTGGACTTAAGCTTTGTATAGGGTATAAGTATGGATCGATCTGCATTCTTCTACATGTTGACCTCCAGTTGAACCAGCACCATTTGCTGAAAATGCTATCTTTTTTCCATTGGATGATTTTGGCTCCTTTGTCAAAAATCAATTGACCATAGCTGTGTGGGTCCATTTCTGGGTCTTCAATTCTATTCCATTGGTCTATCTGTCTGTCTCTGTACCAATACCATGAAGTTTTTATCACTATTGCTCTGTAATACTGCTAGAGTTCAGGGATAGTGATTCCTCCGGAAGTCCTTTATTTGTTGAGGATAGTTTTAGCTATCCTGGTTTTTTTTTCGTTATTCCAGATGAATTTGCAAATTGTTCTGTCAAACTCTAGAAAGAATTGGATGAAATTTGATAGGGATTGCATTGAATCTGTAGATCGGTTTTGGTAAAATGGCCATTTTTACTATATTAATCCTGCCAATCCAAGAGCACGGGAGATCTTTCTATCTTCTAAAATCCTCTTCAATTTCTTTCTTCAGAGGCTTGAAGTTCTTATCATACAGATTTTCACTTGCTTGGTTAAAGTCACAACGAGGTATTTTATATTACTTGGGACTACTATGAAGGGTGTTGTTTCCCTAATTTCTTTCTTGGCTTGTTTCTCTTTTGTGTAGAGGAAGGCTACTGATTTATTTGAGTTAATTTTATACCCAGCCACTTTGCTGAAGGTGTTTATCAGGTTTAGTAGCTCTCCAGTGGAACTTTTTGGATCACTTAAATATACTATCATATCATCTGCAAATAGTGATATTTTGACTTCTTCCTTTCCAATCTTTATGCCTTTGATCTCCTTTTGTTGTCTGATTGCTCTGGCTAGAACTTCAAGAACTATATTGAATAAGTAGAGAGACAGTGGGCAGCCTTGTCAAGTCCCTGATTTTAGTGGGATTGCTTCAAGTTCCTCTCCATTTAGTTTAATATTACCTACTCGTTTGCTGTATATGGCTTTTACTCTGTTTAAGTATGGGCCTTGAATTCCTATTCTATCCAGGACTTTTATCAAGAAGGGGTATTGAATTGTGTCAAATGTTTCTCAGCATCTAATGAAATGATCATGTGGTTTTTATCTTTCAGTTTGTTTATATATTGGATGACATTGAGGGTTTTCTGTATATTAAACCATCCGTGCATTCCTGGGATGAAGCCTATTTGATCATGGTTTTGATGTTCTCTTGGATTCGGTTTGCAAGAATTTTATTGAGTATTTTTGCGTCAATATTCACAAGGGAAATTTGTCTGAAGTTCTCTTTGTTTGCTGGGTCTTTGTGTGGTTTAGGTACAAGAGTAACTGTGGCTTCATAGAAGGGATTTGGTAGTGCTCCATCTGTTTCAATTTTGTGGAATACTTTGGAATCTATTGATATGAGGTCTTCTATGAAGGTCTGACAGAATTCTACATTGAACCTATCCCTACCCCTGTTCTTTTTGGTTGGGAAACTTTTAATGACTGCTTCTATTCTTTAGGAGTTTTGGTGTTGTTAAAATGGTTTCTCCGTTCCTGATTTAACTTTGGTACCTGGTATCTGTCTAGGAAATTGTCCATTTCCTGAAGATTTTCAGGTTTTGTTGAATATAGGCTTTTGTAGTAGGATCTGATGATTTTTTGAATTTCCTCTGATAATGTAATGTCTCCCTTTTCCTTTCTGATTTTGTTAATTTGGACATACTCTCTGTGTCCTTTGGTTAGTCCTCCTAAAGGTGTATCTATGTTGTTGATTTTCTCAAAGAACCATCCTTTGGTTCTGTTGATTCTTTCTATGGTCCTTTTTGTCTCTACTTGGTTGATTTCAGTTCTGAGTTTGATTATTTCCTGCCTTCTACTCCTCCTGCATGTATTTGCTTCTTTTTGTTCCAGAGCTTTTAGGTGTGCTGTCAAGCTGCTGATATATGCTCTCTCCTGTTTCTTTCTGTAGGCATTCAGAGCAATGAGTTTTCCTCTTAGCACAGCTTTCGTTGTGTCCCATAAGTTTGGGTATGTTGTACCTTCATTTACATTAAATTCTAAGAAGTCTTTAATTTCTTTCTTTATTTCTTCCTTGACAACATTATCATTGAGTAGAGCATTGTTCAACTTCCCTGTATATGTGGGCATTCTTCCTTATTGTTATTGAAGACCAGCTTTAGCCCGTGGTGGTTTGATGGGCGCATGGGATTATTTCTATCTTTCTATATCTGTCGAGGCCTGTTTTATGACTGATTATATGGTCAATTTTGGAGAAAGTACCATGAGCTGGTGACAAGAAGGTTTATCCATTCGTTTTAGGATAGAATGTTCTATAAATATCTGTGAAGTTCATTTGGTTCATGACTTCTCTTAGTCTGTCTATGTCTCTGTTTAATTTCTGTTTCCATGATCTGTCCATTGATGAGAGTGGGGTGTTGAAATCTCCTACTATTTTTGTGTGAGGTACAATGTGTGCTTTGAGCTTTAGTAAGGTTTCTTTTACCTATGTAGGTGTCCTTGTGTTTGGAGCATAGATATTTAGAATTGAGAGTTCATCTTGGTGGATTTTTCCTTTGATGAATATGAAGTGTCCTTCCTTATCTTTTTTGATGACTTTTTGTTGAAAATCAATTTTATTCGATATTAGAATGGCTACTTCAGATTGCTTCTTCAGACCATTTGCTTGGAAAGTCATTTTCCAGCCTTTCACTCTGAGGTAGTGTCTGTCTTTGTCTCCGAGGTGTATTTCCTGTAGGCAGCAGAATGCAGGGTCCTCATTGCGAATCCAGTTTGTTAATCTGTGTCTTTTTATTGGGGAATTGAGTGTAATGATGTTGAGAGATATTAAGGAATAGTGATTATTTCTTCCTGTTATATTCATATTTGGATGTGAGATTATGTTTGTGTTCTTTTCTTCTCTTTGTTTTCTTGCAAGACAACTAGTTTCTTGCTTTTTCTAGGGTGTAGCTATCTTCCTTATGTTGGGAGTTACCATTTGTTATCCTTTGTAGGGCTGGATTTGTTCAAAGATATTGTGTAAATTTGGTTTTGTCATGGAATATCTTGGTTTCTCCATCTATATTAATTGAGAGTTTTGCTACATACGGTTACCTCTGCTGGCATTTGTGTTCTCTTAGTGTCTGTATGACATCTGTCCAGGATCTTTTGGCTTTCATAGTCTCTGGTGAGAAGTCTGGTGTAATTCTCATAGGTCTGCCTTTATATGTTACTTGACCTTTTTCCCTTACTGCTTTTAATATTCTTTGTTTTGTGCATTTGATGTTTTCACTAATATGTGACAGGAGAAGTTTCTTTTCTGGTCCAATCTATTTGGAGTTCTGTAGGTTTCTTGTATGTTTATGAGCATCTCTTTCTTTAGGTTAGGGAAGTTTTCTTCTATGATTTTGTTGAAGATATTTACTGGTCCTTTGAACTGGAAGTCTTGACTCTCTTCTATACCTATTTTCCTTTGGTTTGATCTTCTCATTGTGTCCTGGATTTCCTGTATGTTTTGGACCAGTAGCTTTTTCCGTTTTACATTATCTTTAACAGTTGAGTTGATAATTTCTATGGGGTCTTCTTCTCCTTAGATTCTTTCTTCTATCTCTTGTATTCTGTTGGTGATGCTTGTATCTATGGCTCCTTGTCTCTTCCTTTGGTTTTCTATATCCAAGGTTGTCTCCCTTTGTGCTTTCTTTAATGCATCTGTTTCCATTTTTAATTCCTTCACCTGTTTGATTTTTTTTTCCTATAATTCTTTCAGGGACTTTTGCATTTCCTTTTTGGAGGCTTCTACTTGTATATTTATGTTTTCCTGCATTTCTCTAAGGGAGTTCCTTGTGTCTTTCTTGAAGTCCTCCATCATCATGATCAAATGTGATTTGAAACCTAGATCTTTCTTTTCTGGTGTGTTTGGATATTCAATGTTTGCTTTGGTGGGAGAATTGGGCTCCAATGATGCCATGTAGTCTTGGTTTCTGTTGCTTGGGTTCCTGTGCTTGCCTCTCGCCAGCAGGTTGTCTCTGGTATTACCTTGTTCTGCTATTTCTGACAGTGGCTAGACCGTCCTATAGGCCTGTGTTTCAGGAGTGCTGTAGACCTGGTTTCCTTTTTTCTTTCAGCCAGTTATATGAACAAAGTGTTCTGTTTTCAGGCGTGTAGTCTTTCCTGTCTACTGGTCTTCAGCTGTTCCCGTGGGCATGTGTCCTGAGTTCACCAGGCAGGTCACTTGGAGCAGAAAACTTGGTCTTACCTCTGGTCTCAGAGCTGAAGTTACTCCTGGGGGGCTGCGCTTCAGCTCTCCATGAGGGCGGCAACCAGAAGGGCCTGCCCTGTCTTTTCTCAGGCCCCTGTGCACTGGGGTCCCAAATGGCGTTAGGTGTTTTCCTCTAGAGTCAGAAATGTGGGCAGAGTGCAGTCTCTTCTGGCTTCCCAGGTGTGTCTGCCCCTCTGAAGATTTGGCTCTCTCTCCCACAGTATTTGGGTGCAGGGAACTGTTGACCAGGTCCCTTCAGATCCGGGCAGTGTCTAGACCGAAGGGGACCTGCCCCTTGAGTGGCCTGAATTTTTCTTAACAATAAGGATTTTGACCATTTCTTTAGGTGCTTCTCGGCCATTGAAGATGCCTCTGTTGAGAATTCTCATTTTAGTTCTATACAGCATTTTTTATTGGGTTATTTGGTTTTTTTGATGACTAGCTTCTTGAGTTCCTTACATATTTTGGATATTAGCCCTCTATCAGATTTGGGGTTAGTGAAGATGTTTTCCCAATCTGTAGGTTGCCAGTTTGTTTTGTTGACTATGCCCTTTGCCTTACAGAAGCTTTCCAGTTTCATGAGGGCCCATTTAAAAATTCTAAATCTTAGAGCATGAGCCATTGGAGTTCAGTTTAGGAAATTTCCTCCTGTGCCAATGAGTTCAAGGCTCTTTTCCCTCCTTTTCTTCTATTAGATTGAGTCTATCTGTTTTTATGTTGAGGTCCTTGATAAACTTGGACTTGAGCTTTGTGCATGGTGACAAATATGGGTCTATTTTCATTTTAGCAAGTTAGACTAGCACCATGTATTGAAAATGCTTTCTTTTTTCCATTGTATATGTTTGATTTCTTTGTCAAAGATCAAGTGTGCTAAGTGTGTGGTTTTATTTCTTGGTCTTCAATTCTATTCCATTGATCAATCTATTTGTCACTGTAGCAGTACCATACACACACACACAGAGAGAGAGAGAGAGAGAGAGAGAGAGAGAGAGAGAGAAACAGAGACAGAGAGACAGTCAGACAGATACAGACAGAAAGAGAGACTGAATCCACAAAGTTTAAATAGTGAACCAGACATAAAGACTAAGGTTAGAAATCAACAAATTTCCTGAAATGCATTGTCTTGAAATGTTCTTAATTAGAAACAAATCAAATATAAGAATCTACTCAATCATATTTTTATAACAATGAAAGTATCATCTCACTCAATAACTTAAAGGAGGAATTACAAACAAAAACTGACACATATCTTGAGCTGTAATGTCACTGTTCATGCTTTGATTCCATAACTGAGCATCTAGTATCATGTAAACAAACAACATGAGAACTGCATGATGCAAGCAGAGCATCTGGAGAAAGACTGTGACCCAACTCTCTATATTCTGAGTTGTTCAAAGATGCTGATGTGGGGTTCACACTAATGGACTGAGTGTCCTGAATGACCACATGAGAGAATATCTGCAGAGACTAAGATTAAGACTATGGAGAGAAATAAATAAACAGTTATTAGAAATGTGTAAAAACACTAACAGATCCAAATGTGATGATTCATGCCTGTGAGGTCAACGCATGATTTGAGTGGCAGAGAGATAGGCAGAGCTTTGTGTGTTCAAGGCTAAATTGGTGTTTGTTATGAGTGCAAGGTCAGCTAAGACTAAATTTAGAGACCTACTCTAAAAAAGTACTAGGAAAATATTAATCTCCACCTAATTTCCAGTTCTCACTACAATTATGCTACCATCTATACTGTCTATTTAATTGTTGATGTAAAACCGTGGTTGTTTAAAGCATTATATTCAAATTAGAACATTGGGAATACTAATTGTCCACATGACATCCTCAATATTTCTTTTTTTTGAAACCAAGATCTCTTCATATAGCCAAGGCTATCCTCGAACTTCCAATTCTTCTGCCTCTAACTCTGGAGTTATCTCATTATTCAGGCATCTGTAGTGCACTATCAGGGTCACTTAACTAAGGGCTTTAAGAATACCTAACTGTCACACACCCAAGGATCCTGGCTGCAGCAGCTCTCTGCTCCCAGAACCTGTGGGAGAGAGACCTCAGCGCCTGGTCAGGTGGGCACCCTGAGGCTACAGAGCGGAAGAGACCACCAACACTGCCCACCCCTGCCCACATCCCTGGCCCAAGAGGAAAAAGAGATAAGGCCCTGGGCTCCCTGGAGGACAGGCTCCAGGAGCGGCAGGACCCCTGCCTGAGACAATCCGCTGAACCTGAAGGAAACAGACCGGATAAACAGTTCTCTGCACCCAAATCCCGTGGAGGGAGAGCTAAACCTTCAGAGAGGCAGACACGCCCATGTAAAACCAGAAGAGACTTTTCTTTAAGGTTACACATTGCTGATTCCAGAGGAAAACACCGAGGCCATCTGAACCCTGGTGCACGGAGGCTCCTGGAAGAGGCAAAACCACACACAAAAGCAGAAGATCTTCCCGGGTTGCTGCCACTCAGAGAGCCTTACAGGCAGAACCCCATAGCAAGAAAGCATAGAAACAGAAGCAATCAAGAAAGAACACATGGAAATAACCCTGGATATAGAAACCAAAAGAAGAGACAAGGAGCTGTAGATACAAGCTTCACCAACAGAATACAAGAGATGGAAGAGAGAATCTCAGGAGCAGAAGATTCCATAGAAAATCATTGACCAAAAACTGTCAAAGATAATGTGGAAGAGAGAAAAGGAAAAGCTACTGGTCCAAAAACATACAGGAAATCCAGGACTCAATGAGAAGATCAAACCTAAGGATAATAGGTATAGAAGAGAGTGAAGACCCCAGCTCAAAGGACCAGTAAATATCTTCAACAAAATCATAGAAGAAAACTTCCCTAACCTAAAAAAAAAGAGATACCCATACGCATACAAGAAGCCTACAGAACTCCAAATAGATTGGACCAGAAAAGAAACACCTCCCGTCACATACTAGTCAAAACACCAAATGCACAAAATAAAGAAAGAATATTAAAAGCAGTAAGGGAAAAAGGTCAAGTAACATATAAAGGCAGACCTATCAGAATCACACCAGACTTTTCGCCAGAAACTATGAAGGCCAGAAGATCCTGGACTGATGTCATACAGACCCTAAGAGAACACAAATGCCAGCCCAGGCTACTGTATCCTGCAAAACTCTCAATTAATATAGATGGAGAAACCAAGATATTCCATGACAAAACCAAATTTACACAATATCTTTCTACAAATCCAGCACTACAAAGGATAATAAATGGTAAAGCCCAACATAAGGAGGCAAGCTATACCCTAGAAGAGGCAAGAAACTAATCGTCTTGGCAACAAAACAAAGAGAAGAAAAGCACACAAACATAACCTCACATCCAAATATGAATATAACAGGAAGCAATAATCACTATTCCTTAATATCTCTCAACATCAATGGCCTCAACTCCCCAATAAAAAGACATAGATTAACAAACTGGATACACAACGAGGACCCTGCATTCTGCTGCCTACAGGAAACACACCTCAGAGACAAAGACAGACACTACCTCAGAGTGAAAGGCTTGGAAACAACTTTCCAAGCAAATGGTCAGAAGAAGCAAGCTGAGTAGCCATTCTAATATCAAATAAAATCAATTTTCAACTAAAAGTCATCAAAAAGATAAGGAAGGACACTTTATATTCATCAAAGGAAAAATCCACCAAGATGAACTCTCAATCCTAAATATCTATGCCCCAAATACAAGGGCACCTACATATGTAAAAAGAAACCTTACTAAAGCTCAAAACACACATTGCACCTCACACAATAATAGTAGGAGATTTCAACACCCCACCTCATCAATGGACAGATCATGGAAACAGAAATTAAACAGAGACGAGACAGACCAAGAGAAGTCATGAGCCAAATGGACTTAACAGATATTTATAGAACATTCTATCCTAAAGCAAAAGGATATACCTTTTTCTCAGCTCCTCATGGTACTTTCTCCAAAATTGACCATAAAATTGGTCAAAAAACGGGCCTCAACAGGTACAGAAAGATAGAAATATCCCATGCGTAAGCTATCGGACCACCACGGCCTAAAGCTGGTCTTCAATAACAATAAGGGAAGAATGCCCACATATACGCGGGAAATTGAACAATGCTCTACTCAATGATAACCTGGTCAAGGAAGAAATAAAGAAAGAAATTAAAACTTTTTAGAATTTAATGAAAATGAAGGTACAACATACCCAAACTTATGGGACACAATGAAAGCTGTGCTAAGAGGAAAACCACAGCGCTTGAGTGCCTGCAGAAAGAAACAGGAAAGAGCATATGTCAGCAGCTTGACAGCACACCTAAAAGCTCTAGAACAAAAAGAAGCAAATACACCCAGGAGGAGTAGAAGGCAGGAAATAATCAAACTCAGAGCTGAACTCAACCAAGTAGAAACAAAAAGGACCATAGAAAGAATCAACAGAACCAAAAGTTGGTTCTTTGAGAAAATCAACAAGATAGATAAACCCCTAGACAGACTAACGAGAGGACACAGAGAGTGTGTCCAAATTAACAAAATCAGAAATGAAAACGGAGACATAACTACAGATTCAGAGGAAATTCAAAAAATCATCAGATCTTACTATAAAAGCCTATATTCAACAAAACTTGAAAATCTACAGGAAATGGACAATTTCCTAGACAGATAC
The DNA here is from genome assembly GCF_011064425.1 of Rattus rattus. Classification (NCBI taxonomy): domain Eukaryota; kingdom Metazoa; phylum Chordata; class Mammalia; order Rodentia; family Muridae; genus Rattus; species Rattus rattus. Next base: position 146,646,036 of record NC_046159.1, on the reverse strand, counting down.
AGGTACCGAAGTTAAATCAGGAACAGATAAACCAGTTAAACCACCCCATAACTCCTAAGGAAATAGAAGCAGTCATTAAAGGTCTCCCAACCAAAAAGAGCCCAGGTCCAGACGGGTTTAGTGCAGAATTCTATCAGACCTTCAAAGAAGACCTCGTACCAATATTATCCAAACTATTCCACAAAATTGAAACAGATGGAGCACTACCGAATTCCTTCTATGAAGCCACAATTACTCTTATACCAAAACCACACAAAGACCCAACAAAGAAAGAGAACTTCAGACCAATTTCCCTTATGAACATCGACGCAAAAATACTCAACAAAATTCTGGCAAACCGAATCCAAGAGCACATCAAAACAATCATCCACCATGATCAAGTAGGCTTCATCCCAGGCATGCAGGGATGGTTTAATATACGGAAAACCATCAACGTGATCCATTATATAAACAAATTGAAAGAACAAAACCACATGATCATTTCATTAGATGCTGAGAAAGCATTTGACAAAATTCAACAACCCTTCATGATAAAAGTCCTGGAAAGAATAGGAATTCAAGGTCCATACCTAAACATAGTAAAAGCCATATACAGCAAACCAGTGGCTAACATTAAACTAAATGGAGAGAAACTTGAAGCAATCCCACTAAAATCAGGGACTAGACAAGGCTGCCCACTCTCTCCCTACTTATTCAATATAGTTCTTGAAGTTCTAGCCAGAGCAATCAGACAACAAAAGGAGGTCAAGGGAAACAGATCAGAAAAGAAGAAGTCAAAATATCACTATTTGCAGATGATATGATAGTATATTTAAGTGATCCCAAAAGTTCCACCAGAGAACTCCTAAAGCTGATAAACAACTTCAGCAAAGTGGCTGGGTATAAAATTAACTCAAATAAATCAGTAGCCTCTCTACACAAAAGAGAAAAAGTTGAGAAAGAAATTAGGGAAACGACACCCTTCATAATAGACCCAAATAATATAAAGTACTTTTAACCAAGCAAGTAAAAAGATCTGTACAACAAGAACTTCAAGACACTGAAGAAAGAAATTGAAGAAGACCTCAGAAGGTGGAAAGATCTCCATGCTCATGGATTGGCAGGATTAATATAGTAAAATGGCCATTTTACCAAAAAGTGATCTACAGATTCAATGCAATCCCCATCAAAATACCAATCCAATTCTTCAAAGAGTTAGACAGAACAATTTGCAAATTCATCTGAATAAAAAACCCAGGATAGCTAAACTATCCTCAACAATAAAAGGACTTCAGGGGAATCACTATCCCTGAACTCAAGCAGTATTACAGAGCAATAGTGATAAAAACTGCATGGTATTGGTACAGAGACAGACAGATAGACCAATGGAACAGAATTGAAGACCCAGAAATGAACCCACACACCTATGGTCACTTGATTTTTGACAAAGGAGCCAAATCCATCCAATGGAAAAAAAAAGATAGCATTTTCAGCAAATGGTGCTGGTTCAACTGAGGTCAACATGTAGAAGAATGCAGATCGATCCATGCTTATCACCCTGTACAAAGCTTAAGTCCAAGTGGATCAAGGACCCACATCAAACCAGACACACTCAAACTAATAGAAGAAAAACTAGGAAGCATCTGGAACACATGGGCACTGGAAAAAATTTCCTGAACAAAACACCAATGGCTTATGCTCTAAGATCAAGAATCACAAATGGGATCTCATAAAACTGCAAAGCTTCTGTAAGGCAAAGGACACTGTGGTTAGGACAAAACGGCAACCAACAGATTGGGAAAAGATCTTTACCAATCCTACAACAGATAGAGGCCTTATATCCAAAAGAGGCCTTATATACAAAGAACTCAAGAAGTTAGACCGCAGGGAGACAAATAACCCTATTAAAAAATGGGGTTCAGAGCTAAACAAAGAATTCACAGCTGAGGAATGCCGAATGGCTGAGAAACACCTAAAGAAATGTTCAACATCTTTAGTCATCAGGGAAATGCAAATCAAAACAACCCTGAGATTTCACCTCACACCAATGAGAATGGCTAAGATCAAAAACTCAGGTGACAGCAAATGCTGGCGAGGATGCAGAGAAAGAGGAACACTCCTCCATTGTTGGTGAGGTTGCAGACTGGTACAACCATTCTGGAAATCAGTCTGGAGGTTCCTCAGAAAATTGGACATTAAACTGCCTGAGGATCCAGCTATACCTCTCTTGGGCATATACCCAAAAGAGGCCCCAACATATAAAACAGACACGTGCTCCACTATGTTCATCTCAGCCTTATTTATAATAGCCAGAAGCTGGAAAGAACCCAGATGCCCTTCAACAGAGGAATGGATACAGAAAATGTGGTACATCTACACAATGGAATATTACTCAGCTATCAAAAACAACGAGTTTATGAAATTTGTAGGCAAATGGTTGGAACTGGAAAATATCATCCTGAGTGAGCTAACCCAATCACAGAAAGACATACATGGTATGCACTCATTGATAAGTGGCTATTAGCCCAAATGCCTGAATTACCCTAGATGCCTAGAACAAATGAAACTCAAGATGGATGATCAAAATGTGAAGGCTTCACGCCTTCTTTAAAAGGGGAACAAGAATACCCTTGGCAGGGAAGAGAGAGGCAAAGATTAAAACAGAGACTGAAGGGACACCCATTCAGAGCCTGCCCCACATGTGGCCCATATATATACAGCCACCCAATTAGACAAGATGGATGAAGCAAAGAAGTGCAGAAGTGTAGATCGCTCCTGAGAGACACAGCCAGAATACAGCAAATACAGAGGCGAATGCCAGCAGCAAACCACTGAACTGAGAATAGGACCCCTGTTGAAGGAATCAAAGAAAGAACTGAAGAGCTTGAAGGGGCCTGAGACCCCATATGTACAACAATGCCAAGCAACCAGAGCTTCCAGGACTAAGCCACTCACCTAAAGACTATACATGGACTGACCCTGGACCTGACCTCATAGGTAGCAATGAATATCCTAGTAAGAGCACCAGTGGAAGGGGAAGCCCTGGGTCCCTAAGACTGAACCCCAGTGAACTAGACTGTTGGGGGAGGACGGCAATGGGGGAGGGGTGGGGAGGGAACACCCACAAGGAAGGCGAGGGGGGGGGATGTTTGCCCGGAAACCGGAAAGGGAATAACACTCAAATGTATATAAGAAATATTCAAGTTAATAATAAAAAAAAAAAATACCTAACTGTGTGTCTTTTGTACCAGGGCTTACAACGCTTTGGGTCACTATGTGTTAGATCTGTGACAATTGAAACAAAATTGCACATTGTTTCAGAGCCTGTTACTGCCTCTGTCAGTCAAAAAGATACTGATAATTCAGGCTCCTAATGTTACATCTCCCTGTGTCCTGTGGCTTTCCATGGCACTCTCTACATTTCATCAAATTACTTTTACAACTTACTTTAATTCACTCACAGTTAAAATGCTGTAACTAGGAGTTTGGGAATATCAGAAAACACAACACTAACTTGAAATCAGAGAAGACCAACCCAGGGAAAGGCTGTCTGTCACATTTTGTGTAAGGGGGACCCTCAGGTGCACAGGGAAATTGTTTGAGTACAAGGAGTGCTGCATCCCAGAAGAGAGCATCATGGTGAAGTAAACTGGTCAGAATTATGTCTAAGGAGCAAAATGAGAAAAGTTAGAACTGTCTTTTGGTTGCAAACTTTCTGTTCTGACACATGTAGCAAGGGATCTCAGATAAAGTTTGTACTCAGCCCTCCCTAAATAGCTGTTATTCAAGGTAAGGTGACATAAAAGGACAGGTGATGCTCCACTGAGATTTCCACACTATTCAGTGTGAACTTGTCATCTTTAAACTGTCTGTAGAGTTGCATTAAAGACTGCCTTCACATAAGACTGTGCAGGATCTCCTCTGCAGAATTCTCCCTTGCTATGTCCATCTGGGTAAGTGTTCTGTACCAAGTGCAGAATCAGAAAATACATAGGACACAGGCAGGTGGAGAGAGGAGGAGCCTAGGGCCTGCAGGTAGATTTTTAGCATCTGCAGAGGAGACCCTGATCTCTCATGGCCCCTCAGCATATGGAACTGTGTTTTCCATAATAAGAAGTGAGTTTTTCTCTGTACTTTTATTTCTCTGATATAACAACTCTTAAAATTTTATTTAGTCTTTTCTTACTTTTTATTTTTATTTTAACTCAATGAATCACATTGTTTTGGTAAGCCTGCATACTTAAATATATTATATAGTTATTACTTTTTATGCATAAAATGAAGCACTTCAAAAATTCTAAGTCAACTATTTAATTGAATGTTACTCATTTGGCATCTATTATTTTCATAGATCAACAGTTTTTGAAAGAATTCCTTTATTAATTTGAGTGACTAAGTCATCAAACATAGGTATAAAGTAATCAAGTCAAAGTTTTCAAGAGCTTTTGCTTCCCCCATTCATTTATTTAGTTTTAAATATGTTTTTAAATTAAATAAGAATGTCATTTTCACCTTCTGTCTTCCTCCCTGAAATTGCTCCCTTGTGCCCCATTCAAATGCACTGACTTTTTCCTTTTCATTTTTATGTACAAAATATAAATGTTTGTATTTACACAAACATATAAATTCATTCTTGGTTTAGGTATAATATGGTTCCAGGACTGACTGCTTTGTATTGGATAAGCAATATTGGTGCTCATGCTTGGAAGATATTTTTTCCTCTCCCGGGAGAATCTAGTAGCCAGTAGTTCTTTGTCCAGGGCTAGTGCCTATGAAAAATTCCCCCTTCAACATTAGCATGTCCGTTGGTTTTGGCATTGTGCTAGTCTTTCTTTTGCCACCAAATTTAGGAGAGACTATCTCATCAACTTCCTGGACTTCTGGCTCTTTCAATCTTTCTGCTTCATCTTCCTTGACATTCCCTGAAACATACCAGCAGGAGCTGTGATGCAGACTTATTCATTGTGGATAGACTCCCCAAAATCTGTATATCTTTGTGTTGTGTGGTTGTGCTTTCTGTGATATTCTCCATCTGCTATGAAGAGGGGCTTCTATGAGTAGGGTTGGTAGCCTTACTTATCTCTAGGGGTAATGCCTAGAATATACATAGGAATTGTGCTGGTCTACCCATGTGATGGTAGTAAACTTTTCTAAGGATCATGTCCTCACTGGTCCCCAGGAGTGGGCTATGTTTCTAGAACCAGACATGATCTCGCTCCTGTTGAGGGAACTGGGTTCTCCATCCAATTAGACAGCTGTTGGGAACCTCCAAGGGTAAGTGCTACTGTTTCACCTTTATGGCAGGCTTGCTTTGCTCCTCTTGGTTGTAATTAATAAGTGTTGCAGCCTGATAGGACTACTGATTCCTATCCTGATCCTTAGGCAGCTTGTAGACAAGTTTCTAGTACCAAGGAACCTAGACCACAGAAAGAAGGCTTTCAGGTCACATTCAGTCAAATAACCCCCATCATATTTTATAAGTGTGTGGCATTTTCAGCACCTTTAACGTCTAAGAGGTAACCATGGCTCCATCAGTAGTCTTGTTTTGAGACTTACTGGACTACACTGAGCATCACTGAAGGAGATTTCTTGTGCTTGCTCCAAGGGTTTGTTATTCTACAGTTCTTGTGGGAGAATTGTCAGCCAAACTGACACAGCCTTTTTATCCAATTCACTTTCAGAGGTCACAGATTGGCCGTGTAGTCCTTGGCCTTGCTCACCTTGGTAAGAGCTGTCACCTGAGTGATGATGTGACTACAGGAGACTGATTGTTAAATGCATTGTGGACATAAACCTAAGGCACAGGAGTACACAATGTTTATTCCAGTAATCTTTTCTTTCTGTATTAATTACTGAATAAAACATATACCTTCCAATTTAACTCATAATGGAAATGCTTGAATCTCCTTCACTTTTGTGGTAAATGTGATGTAACTGAGCCTCATCACATCTTCTACTTTATATTTAGTTTTCAGATTCTTATCAAAATATGTTTTTAAAAAAATTTAGTAAAGAGGTGAATGTGAACCTTTGTCATGTCATGCTCCTAACACACAGGTGCCAACTTCCAAAGCTCATCCCACAAAGGACAACTGCACATGACAGCAAAGAACCTGCCAGTGTTCACTCATGAATGCTTTTTATTCTCAACCCAAATTCAGACATGGGGAAATTGTGGTGTCAAGCCTCAGCCCCTGCTCAGCATATAGAAAGTATTCCCAAGAGCACCGTGCCTCTTCAGTCCCTTAAGTTCTGAGTATTCAGTGAACACACGTAAAGTTCCCACTCTCTGCTACAAACACAAATATCCAACTTTCTAAAGAAAGAGTAGTTCTGTTCGATTAATCCTTTCCCTATGTTCTATTCATTGAGTTGAATTTTATTTAAGTTTCTTTGACAATAGAAAATTTCTCAATCTCATTTTGTTTTGTACGGAACAGTTCTGGATCAACTGTAATTGTAGCTGTTACTTAATCAGTACTTGTTCAATGTCACTGCCAGTGTCTGCTGACTTGACACTTCTCTCACAGAGGCTGGTTGGTTTGATTTTTCTAGACATATTAGTTCATATGGCGTTTCAAAGGAGAATTCAAAGAAAAGGCCTAAAATACTGTCAGAACTCTCAGGAGATGGACACCTATACCATTCTGCTGTTTAGTAATTTTGATCTTCTCTGTTTTATCTAAATGATTTTAAAAGGACTGTATTAATTTCACTGAGTCACGGGATCAGATATGGCATGAGAAAAAGACCAGTGGGTGATATTCCCATGGAGATCATGGCATAGAAGAAATACATCCACATTTGGTGTATATCCTGCATCTGCTTTCACACCTATGCTTTCTGTGACACTGGCACAGGATGGTTCACATGTTTTAAAGTATGTGACTACAGCCTGGACTCAGACTGCTCGGGTGTCTCTCTTCCTGCAATCTAACTGTGGGTACAAGGTTAAATAACATGAAACCTAAATTTACATCCCAGCATTTTAGGTGGAACAATGAAGAGAATATTTTGTCAGACAATTAATGGAAAGGTAAAGAGAATGACTAAAAGAAATAACTCTATGAGTGTCTAATGCATGGGAACTCTTTCTCAGAAAAGCCTCATCCCATTTTGTGACACCTTCCTCCTTCAGGTTCACAGAAAATAAAGAACAATTACATGCTTAACAACCAAAATGGTACAAATCAAACCACATTAGGCATTGTCCAGATAAATGGATTTGAAAAGTAATAGGAAAGGAAACATTTTCCATAATGTATGGAATTTTACTGTAGAGCAAAACTTACTCACTGATAGAGGTTCACATTTAAAAACTTAAGCTATCCACAGTTGGAGAGGTTAGACAATGTGTGAGAGTAGGGATGGATTCTGGATGGTGTGAGAGAGAGCTGAATTTTTAGATGGCAGTAGATAAATTTGGATGTATCTGTAATTATTCAGGGCAATGTTCCTTTTCTGGATGAAGAAGGCAATATGTAACTAAGGAGTTTCTTGCTTTCTCTTCAGACAACTACTATGTGCTTCTACCCCGAATAATATGAATAAAGATAATACACTGTACTATAGTGCTTACAGAATTGCCTTCTTCTCTGAGATAGGCATCGGGATCTCAGCCAACAGCTGCCTTCTCCTCTTCCACACCTTCATGTTCATTCGTGGGCACAGGCCCAGACTCACTGACTTGCCCATTGGCCTCATGGCCCTAATCCACCTAGTGATGCTGTTACTTGCAGCATATATAACTGAAGACTTTTTTATGTCTTCAGGAGGATGGGATGATATCACATGTAAACTATTCATTTTCTTGCACAGGTTTTTCAGGAGCCTCTCTGTTTGTGCCACCTGCATGTTGAGTGTCTTCCAGGCAATCATCCTCTGCCCTCAAAGCTCTCACTTAGCAAAGTTCAAACTCAATTCTCCACATCAGCTCTCATGTTTCTTTATTTTCATGAGCATCTTCTATACATCCATCAGCAGCCATATTTTAATAGCAGCTATTGCCACACGAAATCTCACCTCGGTTAATCTTATACATATCACGAAATCTTGCTCTTTTCTACCCATGAGTTCCTCAATGCAACGCACCTTCTCCACACTGCTGGCTTTCAGGAATGTCTTCCTTATTGGTCTCATGGGCCTCTCAACTTGCTACATGGCGACTCTCTTATGTAGGCATAAGACTCGGTCCCAGCGGCTTCAGAACTCAAAACTTCCTCCAAAGGCAACTCCAGAGCAGAGAGCCATCTGGACCATTCTAATGCTTATGAGCTTCTTTCTGATAATGTCAACTTTTGATAGTATCATGACCTACTCAAGAACTATATTCCAGGGAAATCAATCTCTGTATTGTGTGCAGATTCTTGTAGCCCATGGCTATGCTGCATTCAGTCCTCTGCTGGTTCTCAATAATGAAAAACGACTAACTAGCCTGATGATATCCATGTATGATAGAATAGTAACGTTAGAGTCTCTGTGTTCATAAGAATTTTCATGATGAGCAGTGTACCATCAACAGAGCTATGAATCATGGCATTACGTGCATGCTTTGAGGTTAAATGAAAATATATATTTGTGCCCTTTGTATTTAACTCCTGCACTTTTCTATAATGTATGGATGGCACATTTTTATTTTAAAAATCAAACCACATACGCTGAGTGGCTACAAAGAATTTTTTCTTAACTGTCTTTAGGGTAAATTTGCAATGGGATCTTCCTTGTTAACACCTTGCTGATCTATACTTCTCTAAATCTGTGCTGGATGAGGCCATTTATCAATATCTAAACTACCATATTATTTATTTTTCAAAATTAGGTAACCACTATAAATAAGGATATGATGCTTAAACCACAACCTGGGTGTGAAAAAATCATATCAGTTATGTTCAAGGAGTAAACAACTTTATATATCAAAAAGTATATTACAAAAGTTCAAATACTCTGAGACCTAAAACTGAATACAGGAACACAACTGTAGCCTCTATGTGAGTCAACTATCATTCAGAATGGGTGAGACTTTTGCACATAAACCAATGCTAATGAGCCCTGAAGCTACTTTGCAAAGTGAAATTTCAGTCACACAGAATGACATACTGTATGAATCTATATAGAGAGGGCTGGACTCTGAGGACCCAATGTGAACAAATCCAGTATGGTGTTCCAGAAACTCAAGAAATACACATTCTGGACATTTTGCTGATAGAGGTGGAGTTTCAGCCCAAGAAGGGAGTACTTCTGTAGACACATGCACTCTGGTTGGACTGTAATGGTTGCTCTCTCCTATATCCACAATGCTCAGAATAGGAACTGTGTATCCCATGAGTGTTTTCAGATTATGAAATGTGTCCAGGTGCTTTAGCCATGATGCAGAAAATTAATAAAAATGTAAAGATTATAAAAGTACCAAACTGAAATTTCTCAACAATTTAAAAGATAAATTGTGATAAATTTGCCCCATGCAATGGTTAACCATCATTTCCTGATGTTCTACCTTTTATCCTCAGTTGTTCCAAGGATATGAGTTCTACAGTTCATCAGCCTTCTTAAGGAGGAGCTTCTACACTTTGGAAGGATTTCCCCCTGGTGTAGGATCACAGTTCTGTACTTCTTGATGAAGTGTTTCTGAATGACAAACCCAAGATTAATTATTTATGAATAAATGCCTAGGCCTTAAGCCTGAGTTTGTTTCCCAACTGACTCATCACTTATATAACCTGATTAAATCATTCTATGTCTGCCACAACACTAGTTAAATTCCCTCAGTTTCATTCTTCTGACTTCCTAATGGTCCAGGTGGTGAATCTCCCCGCTCTGACTAAGTCCTAGAATCCCTATTTCTCTACCAGAACTCCCACCTCTTATTTCCTGCCTTTGCTAATATGCCATCAGCATTTATTGACTGGTGAAATTAGTTCATTTCTCAAAAATTGATATGCATATATTACACTTACAATAAAATACATTTTAAAATCTTGTGTATATTCATTATATAAGGTAGTGTTTTACTGAGGACATTTTGTTTCTCTGTTTCTGTGTTTGTGAGATTGTGTATGTGTGTCAGTATGCATGTGGAGACTTGATGTCAAGGGCCTTCCTTTTTATTATAGGATATAGGATATTTTTTATTTATATTTCAAATGTTATTCCCTCTCCTGGTTTCCTGACCATAAGCCTACTATTCTATTCCCCTCCACTTCTTTTCTGAGGGTGTTCCACCTGCCCACCACCCCTGACACTTCCTTGCTTTTGGGGTTCCAGCCTTGGCAGGACAAAGGGCTTCTTCCTTTGGTGCCCAACAAGGCCATCCTCTGCTATATATGCAGCTGGAGCCATGGGTCTGTCCATGTATTACTCTTTGGGTAGTGGGTTAGTCCCTGGGAGCTCTGGTTAGTTGGCATTGTTGTTCTTATTGGGTTGCAAGCCCCTTCGGCTCTTTTAATCCTTTCTCTAATTCCTCCAACTGGGGTCCCATTCTCAGTTCAATGGTTTGCTGCTAGCATTAGCCTTTGTATTTGACACACTCTGGCTGAGTCTTTCAGAAGACAGCTATATGAGACTCCTATCAACATGCACTTCTTAGCTTCATCAATCTTATCTAGTTTTGGTGGCTGTAAATATATGGGTCACATGGGGGGCTCTGAATGGACATTTCTTCTGTCTCTGCTCCAAACTTTGCCCCATATACTCTCCTATGAATATTTTTGTTCCCCCTTTTAAGAAGAACTGAAGCATACACATTTTGGTCATCCTTCTTCTTGAGCTTCATGTGATCTATGGATTTTACCTTGGATAATTTGACCTTTTGAGCTAATATTCAATTATCAGTGAGTGCATACCATGTGTGCTTTTTTGTAATTAGGTTACCTCACTCAGGATGATGTTTTCTAGTTCCATCCATTTGGCTATGAATTTCATGAGGTCATTGTTTTTGATAGCTGAGTAGTACTCCATTGTGTAGATGTACCACATTTTCTGTATCCATTCCTCTCTTGAGGGGCATCTGGGTTCATACCAGCTTCTGGTTATTAGAAATAATGCTGTTATAAACTTAGTGAAGCATGTGTCCTTGTTGTATGTTAGAGCATCATTTGGGTATATACCCAAGAGAGGTATAGCTGGGTCCTCAGGTAGTGTAATTTCCAATTTTCTGAGGAACTTCCAGACTGATTTCCAGAGAGGTTGTACCAGTTTGCAATCCCACCAACAATAGAGGATGTTCCTCTTTCTCCACATATTGACCAGCATCTGTTGTCACTTGAGTTTTCGACTTAGCCATTCTGATTGGTATGAGGTGGAATCTCAGGGTTGTTTTGATTTGCATTTCCCTGATGACTGAGGATGTTGAACATTTCCTTAGGTCCTTCTCAGTCACTCAATATTCCTCAGCTGAGAATTCTTTATTTAGCTCTGTACCCCACATTTTAATAGTGTTATTTGGTTCTCTGGCACCTAACTTCTTGAGTTCTTGGCATATTTTGGATATTAGTCCTCTCTCAGACGTAGGAATGGTAAAGATCTTTTCCCACTCTGTTGGTTGTCGTTTTGTCCTAACAACAGTGTCCTTTGCCTTACAGAAGCTTTGCAATTTTATGAGGTACCATTTGTCAGTTCTTGATCTTACAGCATAAGCCATTGGTGTTTTGTTCAGGAAATTTTCCCCAGTGCCCGTGTGTTCAAGACTCTTCTGAATTTTTTCTTCTATTAGTCTGAGTGTATCTGGTTTTATGTGGAGGTCTTGATCCACTTGGATTACATCTTGTACAGAACAATTAGAATGGGTCAATTTGCATTCTTCTATATGCTGACTTGCAGTTGAACAAGCACCATTTGTTGAAAATGCTATCTTTTTTCCACTGGATGGTTTTAGATCCTTTGTCAAAGATCAAGTGACCATAGGTATGTGGGTTAATTTCTGGGTATTCTATTATATTCCAATAATGTACCTGCCTGTCTCTGTGCCATACTGTTTTTATCACTATTGCTATGGAATACTGCTTGAGGTAAGGGATGATGATTCCCCAAGAAGTTCTTTTATTGTTGAGTAGAGTTTTAGCTATCCTGAGTTTTTTGTTATTCCAAATGAATTTGCAAATTGCTTTTTCTAACTATATGAAGAATTGAGTTGGGATTGTGATGGGGATTGCATTGAATCTGTAGATTGCTTTTGGCAAAATGGCCATTTTTACTATCCTGCCAATCCATGAGCATGGGAGGTCTTTCCATCTTCTGAGTTCTTCAATTTCTCTCTTTAGTGACTTGAAGTTTGTGTCTTACAGACCTTTCACTTGCTCGGTTAGAGTCTCACAGAGGTATTTTATATTATTTGTGACTATTTTGAAGGGTGTTATTTCCCTGATTTCTTTCTCAGCCTGTTTATTCTTTGAGTAGAAGAAGGTTACTGATTTCTTTGAGTTAATTTTATATCCAACCACTTTCCAGTGGTTTGTTCCAGAAGTTGTTTATTAGACTTAGTAGTTCTCTGGTGGGACTTTCAGAGTCACTTAAGTATACTATCATATCATCTGCAAATAGTGATAGCTTCACTTCTTCCTTTCCAATTTGTATGCTTTTGTACTCTTTTTGTTGTCTGAGGGCTCTGGCTAGGACTTTGATTACTATATTGAATAAGTAGAGAGAGAGTGGTCAGTCTTGTCTAATCCCTGATTTTAGTGGGATTGCTTCAAGTTTCTCTACATTTAGTTGAATGTTGGGTACTCATTTGCTGTATATTGCTTTTATTATGTTTAGGTATGGGTGTTGAATTTCTGATCTTTCCATTACTTTTACCATGAAGTGGTGTTGAATTTTGTCAAATGCTTTCTCATCATCTAATGAAATGATCTTGTGGTTTTTTTCTTGAGTTTGGTTACATAGTGGATTATATTAACGGATATTCATATATTAAACCATGTTTGCATTACCTGGCAATGATTTCAGACAATATGCAAGATATTCTCTTTTTAGAAAAAGAGGAAATAAAAGTTCATGAGTCCCTAAGTACCATGGAGCATAGTGACCCCATGGGACATTTTGTAACTTCTGTAAACTTACAGCATAGAGGTTGTGTCTGTCTGTCTGTCTCTGTCTCTGCCTCTGAGTTGAAATACACAAAAAAAGGTAAAGAAATTGAACACAACCATCCAGGATCTAAAAATAGAATTAGAACTATAAAGAAATTACAAAGGAAGACAACCCTTGAGATAGAAAACCTAGGAAAAAGATCAAAATTCACAGATGGAAGCATTGGCAACAGAATACAAGTGATACAAGAGAGAATCTCAGGGACTGAAGATATGATAGAAAACATTGGGACAACCAGAAAGAAAATGCAAAATGCAAAAACTTCCTAACCAAAAACATCCAATAAATCCAGGACAAAATGAGAACTACAAACCTAAGGATAATGGGTATAGAAGAGAGCAAAGATTCCCTACTTAAAAGGCCAGTAAATAACTTCAACAAAACCATAGAAAAAACTTCCCTAACCTAAGGAAAGAGATGCCTATAAACATACAAGAAGCCTACAGAACTCCAAATAGATTGGACCAGAAAAGAAATTCCACCAGCACATAATCGTCAAAACACCAAATGCATAAAATAAAGAAAAAATATTTAAAGCATTAAGGGAAAAAGGACAAGTAACATAAAGGCAGACCGATCAGAATTACACCAGACTCTCATCAGAGACTATGAAAGCCAGAAGATCCTGGACAGATGTCATGCAGACCCTAAGAGAACACAAATGCCAGCCCAAGCTACCATATACAACAAAACTCTCAAATTAAGATAGATGGAGAAACCAAGGTATTCCATGACAAAACCAAATTTACACAATATCTTTTGACAATACAGGCCTACAAAGGGTAATACATGTAAAACTCCAAATCAAGGAAGGAAACTACACCTGAGTAAAAACTAGAAAGTAATCTACTTGTAAAAAAAACAAAATAAGAGATCCACACAAACATAATTCCACTTCTAAAATCAAAAATAACAGGAAACAGCAATCATTATTCCTTAATATCTCTTAGCATCAGTGGACTCAATTCCCCAATAAATGACATAGACTAACAGACTGGATACAGAAAGAGGACCCAGCATTTTGCTGCATACAGAAAACAGAACTCAGTGACAAAGACAGACACTAGGTCAGAATAAATAGCTGGAAAACAATTTTCCAAGCAAATGTTCCCAATAAACAAGCTGAAGTAGCCATTCTACTGTCCAATAAATTCAAATTTCAACCAGAAGGTATTAAAAAAGATAAGGAAGGACTTCATATATACCAAAGGAAAAATCCACCAAGATGAATTCTCAATCCTGAATATCTATGCTCCAAATACAAGGGCACCTACACTTATGAAAGAAACCTTACTAAAACTCAAAGCACACATTTCACCTCACACAGTAAGAATGGGAGACTGTAACACCCCACTCCCAGCAATGGAAACAGAAACTACACAGAGACACAGAGAAGCTAACAGAAATTATGAACCAAGTGGATTTAACAGATATCTATAAAACATTTTATCCTAAAACAAAAGAATATACATTCACAGCAACTCATGGTAACTCCTCCAGAATTGACCATAGTAATCAGTCACGAAACAAGCCTTAAAAGATACAAGAAGATTAAAATATTTCCATGCATCCTATCAGATCATGACGGACTAAGGCTGGTATACAATAACAGAAAGAAAGAAAGAAAGAAAGAAAGAAAGAAAGAAAGAAAGAAAGAAAGAAAGAAAGACAGACAGACAGAGAGGGAGGGAGGGAGGGAGGGAGGAAGAGAAGGAGAGAGGGAGGGAGAAAGAAAGAAAGCAAGCCCACATATACATGGAAGTTGAACAATGCTCTACACAATGAAAACTTGGTCAAGGAAGAAATAAAGAAAGAAATTAAAGACTGTTTTAGAATTTAATGGAAATGAAGGCACAACAAACCCAAACTGATGGGACACCATGAAAGCAGTGCTAAGAAGAAAACTCATAGTTCTGAGTGCCTTCAAAAAGAAACTAGATAGAGTAAACACGGGCAGCTTAACAGCACAACTATAAGCTCTAGAACAAAAAGAAGCAAATACCACCCAAGAGGAGTAGAAGTCAGGAAATAACCAAACTCAAGGCTGACATCAACCAAGTAGAAACAAAAAGAACTATACAAAGAATCAACAAAATCAGAAGCTGGTACTTTGAGAAAATCTACAAGGTGGACAAACCCTTAGCCAGACTAATCAGAGGGCACAGAGAAAGAATCCAAATTAACAAAATCAGAAATGAAAAGGGAGACATAACAACAGAATTTGAGGAAATTCAAAAAATCATCACATCCTACTACGAAAGCCTATATTCCACAAAATTGGAAAGTCTGGATGAGATGAACAATTTTCTAGACAGGTACCAGGTACCAAAGTTAAATCAAGATCAGATAAACCATCTAAACAGCTCCATAACTCCTAAAAAAAATAGAAGTAGTTATTAGTCTCCCAACCAAAAAAAAAAAAAATCCCAAGACCAGATGGATTTCGTGTAGAAATCTATCATACCGTCAAAGACGACTTAATACTAATACTGTCCAAACACTTCCACAAAATACAAACAGAAAGAACACCAACCAGTTCCTTCTATGAAACCACAATTATGCTCATACCTAAACCACACCAAGTCCCAACAAAGAAAGAGATGTCAAACCAAGTTCCCTTATGAATTTCAATGCAAAGATACTCAATAAAATTTTCCCCAACCCAATTCAAGAAAACATCAAAACGATCATCCATCATGATCAAGTAGGCTTCATCCCAAGGATTCAGGGATCTATCAAAGTAATCCACTATATAAAGAAAATCAAAGAAAAAACACACGATCATCTCATTAGATGCTGAGAAAGCATTTGAAAAAATTCAACAGCCCTTCATGATAAAAGTTGGAAAGATCAAGAATTTGATGCCCAAAACTAAACACAGTAAAAGCAATATACAACAAACAAGTAGACCCAAATGCAGGAGTAGGCCACCTTTGATAAATGGACCCTCTTCTGAGTATGGGCTATAGGTCCATTTGTAAGGATCTTTATATTACTGTATGTAAACTATCTAGGGGAAGGATCAAAATTGCATGTCATTTCTGTCCATACAGATGTTACAATTTCCTGACTCCATCAGTGAGAAGGAAGGTGGCCATTCAAACTCCCTGGGAAGAAGAATCCAGTTCAGGGTTGGTCTCAGGCAGAGTTATGTTCCAGCTGGCTATGACTGCACAGCCCCGAACTCCCAAGTCTTCCTTTACTTCTATATTTTCTTCAAATTCATTTTTATTGTCTACCAAGAGCTAGAAAGCTGGAAATCACAGGGCAAAGAACCAAGATTTCTAGGATATAGGTTCTCTGTATGTTGAAGAACTATGGAAGGATCAACCTGTCACTGTGTAGACTTAATCAGAAACATGGAAGCTCACAAAGGCACCAGAGGTCTCACTGTTAGCTGATGAATTATGCAGTAGAAGTTTAGTTTGTATTCATTTGCCTGAGGAGAAACTTAGCAAGTTGGTTTGAACACATTGTGTTCCTATCTAACTTGCAGGTGTATCAAGGAAGCTCAACTAAAAGTTTGGACCCAGCTCTCCTAGGATGGCTGTTATCCAAAAAAGTAGAGTCATCTCAACAGGTAAAATGTTCCACTGGGATGCCACATGTCCCTGTTCTCCAGTGGGAACTTGTCACTGAGAGCCATTAAAATTACAGGCTGGAGATATGTCTTTAAGGCTTCCTTCACCTAAGCCAGTGCTGGATTTCCTCAGACTCAGAGTCCACCTGCCCTGCTGTTTCCATCTGAGTAAGTGCCCTACAGTGAAGTGCAGAATCAGAAGGTGTTTGGGACCTAGGCAGGCTGTGGGGGGAGGAGCTCTGGAACCGCATGTGGAGTTTCCACATGTGGAGAACCTGCCATGGCACAGCTGAGCTCTGAAGGCCCCTCAGCACAGGGTACTGTGTTCTGCATCAAGTGCATTTTCTTCCTAGGATATCCATTTCCTTAAAGTGCTGAAATTACTTAATTTTTAATAGGATGTCAGTTAATTTTAATTTCAATATATTTTTCTGATGTAAGTACCAAACTTACTTTGTTATCTATAAATTGTATGGTGTAATTTCTAGCGGTTTTCAGAAGTGATCTTTTGAATGCATGTTGAAATGAAGTGATGTTTTATTTTCAAATGTAAACAAAGGCACTTAATTTTGCTCCTTTGGATTATGTATCATAAAAGGAATATGGTTGATATCTAGACTTCTAGAGTATGAATACCTAGAAGTTCTAAAATCCTTGAAAAGAAACAGGTTGTATGTTCAAAATTTACCTAACAGAGGGCACTTGCTGACCTTTATAGACTGGAATTTCTTAAGAGTCTTTCCATCTCTGTTTAACTTCACAAATTATGTCAGTCCTTATTCTCATTCTGCCTGGTGGAGTGGTCACCTGAGTCACTGTGCTGATGAGGTCACAGGACACAGATTGTTAATAAACAGTAAACTCAGTCCTGATGGATATATTTGTGTTCATTCATCATTTTCTGTGTTCTAGTAATTAAATAAGTATCCGTTATAATTCTCTGATACTAGAAATGCCAGACAAATGAAATGGAAGGGAGCTCAGAGCTATGTAGCAGCAAAGCCAAGACTCTTAGGAGGCATCACTGGGTGAGGAGGGAAGGAGGTTCTGCTGCAGCACTGTGTGGGGTCCAGTACTGGTGGCTGGGGTCTGTGCCGTGATGCTCCTCCATAGTATCCGTTCCTGCTGTTTCTGGAGGCTTATTTAGAAATGCCAGGCAACATTTGCACTGCCAGTCTGAGCCTGAAGACACAGCTACAAAAGCTTTAAGATTTGAAAATACAGTTATTACACAGTCTTTCAGAAACAGTTGCCATCCCTCATTTCAAGGGCAGTTCATAGTTTGTCCAACACATTCCCACAGTTCGTTTATTTCTGGCATCTCTGGAAACAGCACTGGAATCTGCTTGTTGGTGGTTTTCCCTTGTCAGAACTTTCTCCCTAGTGTCTTTCTAGGTTTAGGGTTAGGATTGTGCCAAATGTAGATATCCTGATTGAGTAACCTCATCTCCAAGCCATTGAAAATATCACCTACCAAACTCCTCTATTTGATGAACCTCTGGACCATGTGTTGTCCATAATTTAGGTAACTGTTGAATAACACAAAGGCTAAAGACAAGGCTTCCTTGATTCAGGCTGTACAGGGAATTTCAGTTTTTCTGCCCCGAGCAGTCATAATTTTCTATTGACTTGAATTGAGAACTGTTTATGTTCCTCTTTGCTATGTCTTATTCCATACAGGATTCCTTTCCTAATCTGTCCAAATGCCTTCCTTCCCTTTCCCCAGTGCAGCTTTACCTAATGGGATCTGCTTCAGAAATCAGTGACCTTTCCAGGTGCTATGTACACTAGGTACAGAATTTCATGTCTCTTGAAAGTAGCCTGTCTTGTTACATTGTGCAAAACACAATCACAGTGCATGCTACAATATACCATCTCAGGCCTGTCACATAATACTCTCTCCAGCCTTCTGTACATGAGTGTCCCTTAATTTTGCAGATCTGAGATGCTTGGTCATCTCTCCTGGTCTCCTAATCCATACACAGTCAAGAGGGTATGAGATGCTGAGACACAGCTGGGAGGAGAAAGGCTAAAAAATCCTTGTGGCTTGTATCTGAGAAGGGTTCATATTCACCCAAGTATTTTCATGATCATGTATCAGTTCCTGCTTATAGGTCCCTGCCTTGAGTTCCTCCCCAACCACCATGGATGATGGATTATTAGCAGTAACATGCAAAAAAGGCTTTCCTCCCCAGCATGGATTTGGTCATGGTGTTTTTTTAAGTCAGTGTCTAATCACGAAACTGTAGCATTTCAACAAAATATAAAGGACTTGGATGAATACAAACTTGTAGTTGGCATATCAGGTAACTGGAGAAGAATCAAATATCAATTATAGAAGGAGGGAATGTAGACTCCTATAGAGTCTGTCTTTCAAGGCTGAGTTGGGCTGTTTCCCTTTAATACTGTAATAGGGGATAATCCCAACACTTTTCATTGTAGTTCTATTTCC
Source organism: Rattus rattus (assembly GCF_011064425.1). Taxonomy (NCBI): domain Eukaryota; kingdom Metazoa; phylum Chordata; class Mammalia; order Rodentia; family Muridae; genus Rattus; species Rattus rattus. Next base: position 146,626,942 of record NC_046159.1, on the reverse strand, counting down.
CCTGACTTCATATGCTAAAGGCAAACATGCAGTAAGCTACTGCTGACATTTGCCCACTTTGCTCTTCTCTTAGAGGCAGTTCTGGACAGATATTAGAAACATGGAAGATGCCATATCAGAGTATTATTCAATGGCTGAATTGTTCACCTGAGTTCTCTGGAAAGGAATCCATCCCAATATTCTGCTGTATTGTAATTTTTATCTTTTATCTTCTGTTTCAGGCATGGATGGAGCTGACACATCACTACGATCTGCCTTATCTCTCCCTGAGCACATATATAAGGCATGGCATAAGAAAACCAGCAGGTGAAATATTCACAGAGACCTGCTTGTGCTGGAACACTGCAATGTTTGGTGTGTGAACAGCATGTTCTTACATAACTAGTGTCCACCTGACACAGGCACATGGCTGTGTATATGGTCAGAAGGAGGTGACTGGAGCTCAGCCTTAGATTATTTAAGATCACACTTGAAGAAATGGAAAATTGTGGGTGGAATGAGAAACGTTAAAATTCACAGATCACAATTCCCAACATTTGCTATGAAAATATATTAAGAAATTTGGTTTTACTATAAATAGAGTAAAGAAAGCCCCAAACAGAAAAAGTGCATACCCAATCCATGAGACTTCTTTCAATTGTAAGGACTTACCGATCCTCCTCATTCAAACTCACCCAAAATAGTAAAACTCTGTCAGTAATGTTCCTGACAATCAAGATGTTCTGGATGAAAACCAAGTAAGATGCTAATCCCGCTCCAGAAAAACCAACACGTGCTAAATAAGAAATACAATCTATGCTGTGTGCAGTATTTAATGCTGAAGAAGCTCACACACTGACACAGCCACGATGAGACACAGGATCCAGCCATGGCTCAGCAATGGAGGATGAGTGAGCCATTCTCACTGGTGTGAGGTGAAACCAGGGTTGTTTTTGAGCAAGAGGATGCCATTGGGGTTTGCTCTGAACCCCATTTTTTAATGAGGTGTCTAAATTCTTTGAGGTCTCATCTGTTTGGAATAAGATCTTTTCCCAATCTGTTGGGGTTTTGTCCTGAGTTGCCAAGGAGTGATGAGATCTTGAGCATAAGCCATGGGTGTTTTTGTTCAGGAAATTTTTTCCAGTGCTTATGTTTCTCCTCAGCCACTGTTCTGGTTTCATATATGATCCATGGCTTTGTAAGGGTACAGCAGACTCTACATTCTTCTAATTCTAACCTCAGTTAATTTTGGAAAATATCTTTTTTTTCCATTGGATGGTTTTTCTTTGTCAAAATAGGTATTGGGATTTTACAGCTTCAACAGTCCATTGGTCTATCTTCTTCTCTTCCACATCAGTTTTTCAAGTTTATTCTGGGATAGGCAGAGGTCCTTTTATTGTTGAGGATAGTTTTACTATCCTGGGTTTTTCACAGATGACCTGCCCATTGGTCTCTTGTCCCTAATCCACCTACTGATGTTACTGATGATAGCATTTTTTTTATAGCCACAGACATTTTATTTCTTGGAGAGGATGGGATGACATCATATTTAAATTTATTGTCATTACCTGTACAGATGTTTTAGAGGTCTGATTTATCTCTAATTTTGTACCACCTGCATGCTTTGAGTTCTCTGGTCTTTTGGGATCAGGCTTAAATATCACCCATCAGCCCCAGAACCTCCTTTTGTTGTTTAGCTAAAGTTCAAACATAAGTCTCCCCATCACATCTCCATTTAGTTTAATGTTGCCATTACTATGTTTTTGGGCCTTCAATGTCCTTTCTTTTTACATGTTCATTAGCAGTCACCAGTTTGTTTATATAATGGATCTTGGTATCCCTGCATTGCCTACTTGATCATGGTCCCATTCGGTTTTTGAGTATTTTGCATCGAATGAATTTTAGTTCTCTTTCTTTGTATGTTTAGTTTAGGTATGAGTCCCTGTTTCAATTTTGTGGAATAGTTTGGATTCTACCCATGAGTTACCTCTGGATGCAAAACATGTTTTCTACCTTAGGAGTTATGGGGTTGTTTACTGGTTTATCCATCATCTGGGATGTATGAATTCTTTTATTAGTCTCATGGTCCTCTCAACTTGTTACATGGTGGCCCTCTTGTGCAGGCACAGGAAACAGATCCAGCATCTTCAAGGTACCAGCCTTTCCCCAAAAGCATCCCCAGAGAAAAAGGCCACCCATTCCATCCTGATGCTCATGAGCTTCTTTGTCCTGATGTCCATCTTGGACAGCATTGTCTCCTGCTCAAGAACTATGTTCCTGTATGATCCAACATCTTATGCTATCCAATTTTTTGTGAGCCACATCTATGCCACAGTCAGCCCTTTTGTGTTTATGAGCAATGAAAAACATATAGTTAACTTTCTGAGGTCCCTGTATAAGAGGGTAATAAATGTCTGAATCTTCATTGATGGGCAATATCCTTTAAGAAGAGCCAATGTAGCAGTCTCAGAACTGTCAATCATGGTGTGCTCTCTATGTGCTTTGCAACTTATGAAAATGAATTGTGCTTCTGTTAAAATGACTTACTCTAACCCATGTAGTATCAAACATGTTACAAGATTGAACCACATACCCATCAAGATATGAAGAGTATTTTTATATTATTTTATTTCTCAGAGAGTCTTTAAAGGTGTCCTGTGAGGTGGCTTTTGCAATCATGACCTTAGATGTTCCACACTGTATGTGTGTGGCCACTTCTAATATTTTTGATATTTTGTTTTTCTGTTATATATATTTTGACAAATTGGAGAAACATTTTTGCCATAAGTAGTGCTATGATCTAGAAAGAAAATTAATTAGACATATAACTTTCAAAAAAGAGCTGTGTGCAAAGAGCACACAGTAACTTGTACAGAAATACTAAAAAATATCAGGATTTAATGTTCCCAGGATTTAAAATGGAAGCAACAGTCTAGAATGAACAGAACAAATGCCCAAAACACAGCCTCTGCGTGGTGTGGAATAGTGTTCCATCTTTCAAAGCAAGGAACCCTGAATAACAGGAAAACAGAAAATATCCATACCACATTGGACAGCTTCATGGAGGTTTAAGCCTCTACTCTATATCTCTGCTGAAACTCTGTTCCTCCTCCATCCATCTGCACAAGAAGTACCTTCTGGGAGATTCTCAGGAAGCATCACTGCTTATGAGACAGTTGGGCAAACTCTATTAAATAATTTATAAAGGCCAACCAACCCAAGTCACTCTAGATTGCTAAAGCAAGGAGAAACGGTGATCATAAAAACTTTCTAAAAATTAACTTGGAGCTTAGGTTTTGGACTGATGTCCTCTGGACTGAATGTTTCTATACACTAAGTTGATTCCTGGCTTCAGCCTGGTTGTCTCATCCTTGGTTGTTTTCAGCAACTGGGGAACATAGACAAACCATGAATTTGCTGTGGAAAGTAAGATAACTCAGTGAGAGAAAAGGAAGTTTTATGTGGATTGAATGATAGAGGGTGGCAATACAGTAGTTAGACCCAGAGACTCAAAATGCAAAGGCCTCTGTGAGGTTCAAGAAAAAAATGCAGCTTTTGTTTTTACTTAATGGACAGAGTTTCAATTCAGCAGGAAACAAGTATCATAGATCTGTGAATTTATTAGAGATATGTTCACGTACTCGCACTTACTGAGTAGCTAGTGTTCAAATGGCATGTTCATATGGTTTTGGTGCTTCCTCATAATAAAGGCATATTATCTTCATATGGATATCACAGCATTGCCTCTAGTGCCCCCGAGATTCAGTGGATAAAATATTCACTGAAAACAAAGACCTGAGTCCAAGTACGCAACATCCACATATCACTAGACAACAAGTATGTCATCTTCCACCCCAGAGTTCTTACGAGCAGCTAAGAGGTATATTCCAAGAATCTCTATCTGACCCACATAGTAGACAATAATAAAACACCCAACAGAAACAAAGGGAAAAATCAGGCCCAGTGTAATAGGTTGAAATCTGACCTCTACATGCATACAATGATGAATAGGTTCCTATATTCACAGACATGAACACACACACACACACACACACACACACACACACACACACAAACACACCACAAATTATTCCCCCATAGTCAAATAAAGACAAGAACCTAAGTACACCATGTAATTTTCAACAATAAAACATTGTGACAAATGTTTACCAAACACAGATTTGAAGACTGACCTCTGCTCATGTGAATCTTGTTATCAGTCTCTCCTAGGAAAGTGAAGCTCTTGCTGGAGATCCTGACAGGGCCCTGCTCAGCTCTGGCACTCAGTTGCAAAGGCAGCTCCAGTGTTGTGTCTCCTGGATGGAGTTTCCTGTGAGTGCATGAGTCCAAATGTAAATAGCAGATGAGACATGTGAATCTTTGATATTAGCTAATGAGATAAAGATATAACCTTGAAATATGATTTTACATTAAAAATGAAGTATCAAATCTTGTCATGTGCACTTTCACAAAGGTGACAGTACTGTGTGTCACTCAATGCTTTAAAGGACAAAGTCACAGAAATATGTCAATACTAAACACACATTCCACACCTGGCAAAGTTATTGGTAATACTTGGATAGAACCGGTTTTAGGGATTTTACTGAAAGAAATAACTCAAACCTTGGGTGATGGAAGGAGACAAGGCAGCAAAAGAATAGGTTCAATGTACTGTCTTCATTTTTAATAAGTCATGATCCCTGATAGAGGGTCATGTCAACCATGGAATGGGATTTAACTGCTGCAAGTACTAAATGACAAGGGTGATTATAGGGATAGGAAAATGAAGAGAACCAAAGGCCCAGTGGCTTCATCCTAGTTAGTACTGGCCAGATCTCTCATGCCTCCTCTGATCTGCAAAGGGTATTGGGAAATGTAGTTTTCAGGTTTAGAAGTGCTCCCATCACAGTAACTGAGATTTCTCATCACAACCTTGTCTAAAGTGACAACAGCATCTCGTACTTTCTTAGAGATAAAATTTGCAATGCCTACCATGGGCCAGCCATATAGATGCTGTCCTCTGGTGAGGCTACACAAAGTCAAATCCCCCAGCATTACTTAGGGAGAACTCAGTGGAAACAAAGCTATTATTAGCTACTATTTCCTAAATCCCACAATGCACTGGGAAATAAGCACTGCCTTACAGATGAGTAATAGTGTCTCTGACAGGCTTCAGATCTTTTCCTGATTCCATCATTATGTAACAGAGGAGACTTTGTAACCATGGTGACAGACTTCAGAGCTCTCTGTTAATAGGTACTAACAGCTAACATTCCAGGACCTTCGTGAAAGCTTCAATGAAACCCCAAATCTGTGAACTACTTAATTTCTGCAGCATCATATTGAGTCCAGAGGTGGTAGGGTCGAGGACCAGTGTAGTGTGTCCTCCATCTTACTTAATCCTCATTGTTAATAAACATGGAGTGATTTTCATGTAGTAACATTAGGGAATGATTTGGGAGATGGCTCACTGGATAAGGTGATTGCTGTGCATGCATGAGTTTCAGAGGTCAGATCCACAAACACAAATAAAAATTCATGGATGTATGCACATACCTGTAATTCAAGTGACGAGAACCTCACTGCTTCAAGAGTCTGGCTGAAATAGTGTATACAAGGTTCAATGAGAGACCCTGGAGATAGATAATAATAGAAATAGAAACAGAAATAAAGATTTCCCCAAGCCCCATCTAATATTTGACTGTCAGTCTCTGCACCTGTTTCCATCAGTTGCTGGGTAAAGCTTCTCTGATGACAGTTATGTTAGGATCCTTTCTGCAGGTATAGCACTAGTATATCAGTAGTAGTGTCAGAGATGGGCTTCCTCTCACTGCATGGGTCTCAAGCTGGACCAGTCGTTGTTTGGCCATTACAAAGAGAGAGTAAGTCCTGACTTAGCCTTTGTACAAATATAATCAGGTGGGGGTACCAGGGAGGAGAAGCCCACTGTCCTTTGTTAATGGGAAAAGAGGGTCACCAGAGGCCAGCTCCAAGAAACCAGAAACCAAGAGAAGGATACAAAGAATAAATGAAACAAAGAATTGTTTCTTGGAGAAAATAAAGAAAGTAGGCAAACCCTTATTCAAACTAAATAAAAGACAAAAACAGAATATCAAACTTAACAAAATCAGAGGGAAAGGGGGAACAGAACAATACAAAACAAGGAAATCCAAAGAAACATTTAGTCAAATTTCAAAAACTTGTACTCTACAAAATTGAAAAATCTAAAAAAATTGAACAGTTTTCTTGATAGATGCCACTTACTAATGCTAAATCAATATCAGATAAACAATTTAAATAGACCTATAAGCACAAGGAAATAGAAGCAGTCACTAAAAGCACAGGTGAGAGGTTTTAGCACAGAATTCTATCAGATGTTCAAAGAAGACGTAATACCAATACTTCTAAAATCATTCCTAAAGTAGAAACAGAAGGAGCATTGCCAGTCTACATCAGGTTCCTGTCAGCCTGCACTTCTTTTCTTTTTTTCCCACTGATAATATTTTTAATTATACCAAAAACTTTTTATAAAAAAAAGTAAGAGATGTTTATCCAAGTTTCATAAGCCTACCAAATGCCAACATGCCAGGACTGGACTAGGAATACTGCATGATATATTATAGCTAATGCACTAAAAAAAGAAAAAAGAAAAAGAATATTGCATTGGAACTTTCCTATTTTTCAATATTCCTCTGCCTTGTTACTTTATTTAATTTATATTTATCTTTCATTTACACTCCAGATTATATTCCCCTCCCAGTACTCTCTCTGGCTGTTCTACATCTCATGCCTCCTCTGTGCCTGTCTTCTCCATGAGAATATCCCCACCCATTCACCCTCCCATCCCTCAAGACGTCTTGACACACTAGGGACTCCAGTGTCTTAAGGGTTAGGTGCATCTTGGTTGCCTGACCCAGCTGTCCTCTGCTGTATATCTTTGGGGGCTCCAAATCAGCTGGTGTATGGTCCAGTGTCTGAGAGATCTCAGGGTTCCAGTTTAATTGAAACTGCTGGTCCTCCTACAGGGTTGCTCTCTTCCTCATCTTCTTCCAGTGTTTCCTTAATTCAAAGACAGAGGTCAGCAGCTTCAGTTCATTGGTTGGATGTAAATATCTGCATTTGACATTTTCAGCTGCTTGTTGGGTCATTCAGAGAGCAGTCAATGATAGGTCCCTGTCTGTGACTCATTCCTTAGACTCAGTAATAGTGTCAGGCCTTGGAGCCTCCCCTTGAACTGGGTTCCACTTTGGGCCTCATTTTCCGAAGTCTGTAACCCATTTTTGTCCCTGAAATTCTTTCTGACAGGAAAAATTAAGGATCAGAGTTTTGACTGTGGGATAGCAACCCCATTCCTCACCTGATGTCCTGTCTTTCTGCTGGAGGTGGGCTCTACAAGTATCCATCTCCACACTGTAGGGCATTTCATCTAAGGTCCCTCCCTTTGAGTCCTGAGATTCTCTCACCTCCCAGATCTTTGGTAGATTCTAAGGATCCTCCCAACCTCCTACCTCCTGAGGTTTCCTGTTTCCATTCTTTCTGCCTGCCCTCAGAGCTTCAGCTCTTCCCCCCCCAAGTAATACCTAATCATGTTCTCCTCTTCTATTCCCTGTCCCCTTTCCCACCCAATCCCTCCTTCCCTCCACCCTTGTGGTTGCTTTCTTCTCCCTCCCAAGAGTGATTGAGGCATCCTCAATTGGGCCTTTCAGGTATTAAACTTTTTTATTTCTGTGGACTGGATATTTTGTACTTTTTAGGGCTAAAATCCACTTATTAGGGAGTACATAGCATGCATGTCCTTTTGGGTATAAATTATCTATTATATATTTTCTATTTCTATCTATTTGCCTGCAAAACTCAGTATGTTCTGGTTCTTCATAGCTGAGTAGATTTCAGTGGTGTAAATGAACCACATTTTCTGTATCCATTTTTCGGTGGGACATCTGGGATGTTTAGAGCTTCTGTATATCACAAATTAGGCAGCTGTAAACACAGTGGAACATGTGTCCCAGTGACCTGCTGGAGGATCTTTTGTGTATATTCCCAAAAGTGGGCTACCTGGGTCTTCAGGTAGATTTATCTCCAATTTTCTGAGAATCTCGAAGAAATGATTTCCAGAGTCTTTGTTCCAGTTAGCAATTCCACCAGCAATGGCGAAGTGTACCTCCTTCTCCACATTTTCACCAACATAATAGAGGACAAGACAATGTGCTCACTCTACCCAAATCTATTGAATATAGCACCAGAATATCTAACTAGAGTAAGAAGATGACAAAAAGAGATCAATGGGATACAATTGGCAAAGAAGAAATAAAGGTATCACTATTTGCAGATAATCTAATAGTACACATAAGTAATCCCAAAAATTCTATCAAAGAACTACTACAGCTAATAAACAAGTTCATCAAAGTGTCTGGATATGAAATTAAATCAAATAAATCAGTAGCCTTCCTTTAAACAAATGATAAACAGTCTGAGAAAGAAATTAGGGAAACAACTCCCTTCACAATAGCCACAAATAATATAAAATATCTTGGGGTAACTCTAATCAAAAAAGTAAAAGATCTGTATGACAAAAACTTCAAATTTCTCAAGAAAGAAATTGAAGATCTCAGAAAATGGATAGATCTCCCATGCTCATGGATTAGAAGAATCAACACTGTAGAATGAACATCCTACCAAAGGCAATCTACAGGTTCAAGGCAATACCCATCAAAATCCCAACAAAATTGTCCAAACACTTAGAAAGAGCAATTCTCAAATCATCTGTAAAGACAAAAGACACAGAATACTGATAATTCTTAACAATAAAAGAACTGCTACCCCTGGCGCCTAATGAAGGCTATTCTCTGCTACATATGCAGGAGGAAAACTGAGTCAGTCCATGTATACTCTTTTTTTTTTCTTTATTAACTTGAGTATTTTGTTTTGTTTTGGTTTGGTTTTTGGTTTTTTGTTTTGTTTTGTTTTGTTTTTTATTAACTTGAGTATTTCTTATATACATTTCGAGTGTTATTCCCTTTCCAGGTTTCGGGCAAACATCCCCCCTCCCCCCCCTTCTTTATGGGTGTTCCCTCCCCATCCTCCCCCATTGCCGCCCCCCCCCAACAATCTAGTTCACTGGGGTTCAGTCTTAGCAGGACCAGGGCTTCCCCTTCCACTGGTGCTCTTACTAGGATATTCATTGCTACCTATGAGGTCAGAGTCCAGGGTCAGTCCATGTATAGTCTTTAGGTAGTGGCTTAGTCCTGGAAGCTCTGGTTGCTTGGCATTGTTGTACATATGGGGTCTCAAGCCCCTTCAAGCTCTTTCAGTCCTTTCTAAGATTCCTTCAAGCGGGGGTCCCGTTCTCAGTTCAGTGGTTTAATGATGGCATTAGCCTCTGTGTTTGCTGTATTCTGGCTGTGTCTCTCGGGAGAGATCTACATCCGGCTCTTGTCGGCCTGCACTTCTTTGCTTCATCCATCTTGTCTAATTGGATGGCTGTATATGCATGGGCCACATGTGGGCAGGCTCTGAATGGGTGTTCCTTCTGTGTCTGTTTTAATCTTTGCCTCTCTATTCCTGCCAAGGGTATTCTTGTTCCCCTTTTAAAAAGAAGGAGGAAGCATTCACATTTTGATCATCCGTCTTGAGTTTCATTTGTTCTAGGCATCTAGGGTAATTCAAGCATTTGGGCTAATAGCCACTTATCAATGAGTGCATACCATGTGTGTTTTTCTGTGATTGGGTTACCTCACTCAGGATGATATTTTCCAGTTCCAACCATTTGCCTACAATTTCATAAAGTCATTGTTTTTGATAGCTGAGTAATATTCCATTGTGTAGATGTACCACATTTTCTGTATCCATTCCTCTGTTGAAGGGCATCTGGGTTCTTTCCATCTTCTGGCTATTATAAATAAGGCTGCTATGAACATAGTGGAGCACGTGTTTTTTTTTATATGTTGGGGCATCTTTTGGGTATATGCCCAAGAGTGATATAGCTGGGTCCTCTAGTAGGTCAATGTCCAATTTTCTGAGGAAACTCCAGACTGATTTCCAGAATGATTGTACCAGTCTGCAATCCCACCAACAATGGAGGAGTGTTCCTCTTTCTCCATATCCTTGCCAGCATTTGCAGTCACCTGAGTTTTTGATCTTAGCCATTCTGACTGGTGTAAAGTGAAATCTCAGCAGTATTACAGAGCAATAGTGATAAAAACTGTATGGTATTTGTACAGAGACAGACAGATAGACCAGTGGAATAGAATCGAAGACCCAGAATTGAACACACACACCTATGCTCACTTGATTTTTGACAAAGGAACCAAAACCATCCAGTGGAAAAAAGAGAGCATTTTCAGCAAATGGTGCTGGTTCAAGTGGAGATGAGCATGTAGAAGAATGCAGATCAATCCATGCTTATCACCCCGTACAAAGCTTAAGTCAAAGTGGATCAAGGACTTCCACATCAAACAAGATACACTCTAATAGAAGAAAAAGTGGGGAAGAATCTTGAACACATGGGCTCTGAAGAAAATGTCCTGAGCAAAACACCAATGGCTTATGCTCTAAGATCAAAAATTGACAAATGGGATCTCATAAAACTGCAAAGGACACTATTGTTAGGATAAAACGGCAACCAACAGATTGGGAAAAGATCTTTACCAATCCTACAACAGATAGAGGCCTTATATCCAAAATATACAAAGAACTCAAGAAGTTAGACCGCAGGGAGACAAATAACCCTATTAAAAAATGGGGTTCAGAGCTAAACAAAGAATTCACAGCTGAGGAATGCCAAATGGCCAAGAAACACCTAAAGAAATGTTCAACATCTTTAGTCATAAGGAAATGCAAATCAAAACAACCCTGAGATTTCCCTCACACCAGTGAGAATGGCTAAGATCAAAAACTCAGGTGACAGCAGATGCTGGCGAGGATGTGGAGAAAGAGGAACTCCTCCATTGTTGGTGGGATTGCAGACTGGTACAACCATTCTGGAAATCAGTCCGGAGGTTCCTCAGAAAATTGGACATTGAACTGCCTGAGGATCCAGCTATACCTCTCTTGGGCATATACCCAAAAGATGCCCCAACATATAAAAAGACACGTGCTCCACTATGTTCATAGCAGCCTTATTTATAATAGCCAGAAGCTGGAAAGAACCCAGATGCCCTTCAACAGAGGAATGGATACAGAAAATGTGGTACATCTACACAATGGAATATTGCTCAGCTATCAAAAACAATGACTTTATGAAATTCGTGAGGCAAATGGTTGGAACTGGAAAATATCATCCTGAGTGAGGTAAACCCAATCACAGAAAAAACACACATGGTATGCACTCATTGATAAGTGGCTATTAGCCCAAATGCTTGAATTACCCTAGATGCCTAGAACAAATGAAACTCAAGACGGATGATCAAAATGTGAATGCTTCACTCCTTCTTTAAGAGGGGAACAAGAATACCCTTGGCAGGGAATAGAGAGGCAAAGATTAAAACAGACACAGAAGGAACACCCATTCAGAGCCTGCCCCACATGTGGCCCATGCATATACAGCCATCCAATTAGACAAGATGGATGAAGCAAAGAAGTGCAGGCCGACAAGAGCCGGATGTAGATCTCTCCCGAGAGACACAGCCAGAATACAGCAAACACAGAGGCGAATGCCATCATTAAACCACTGAACTGAGAACGGGACCCCCGTTGAAGGAATCTTAGAAAGGACTGAAAGAGCTTGAAGGGGCTTGAGACCCCATATGAACAACAATGCCAAGCAACCAGAGCTTCCAGGGACTAAGCCACTACCTAAAGACTATACATGGACTGACCCTGGACTCTGACCTCATAGGTAGCAATGAATATCCTAGTAAGAGCACCAGTGGAAGGGGAAGCCCTGGGTCCTGCTAAGACTGAACCCCCAGTGAACTAGATTGTTGGGGGGAGGGCGGCAAGGGGGGGAGGAGGGGGAGGGGAACACCCATAAAGAGGGGGAGGGGGGAGGGGGATGTTTGCCCGGAAACCTGGAAAGGGAATAACACTCAAATGTATATAAGAAATACTCAAGTTAATAAAAAAAAAAAGAAAAGAAAAGAAAGAAATACAGGCCTGAAATTAATGTAATAGAATTTGGAGATTCTAAATCACAGAAAAAGATAGCCTATAATGAAGTCCCATCATTTTGCAAAACACGGTCCCCTGTGCTGAGGGGTGATCAGAGCTCAGTGCCTCCTATGCAGATGTTGCAAACCTCCCTGCAGCCCCCAAGCTCCTACTCCCACAGCCTTCCTGGGACCTGAAAATTTTCTGATGTTCCACTTGGGTGCAGAGCACTTACAGAGATGGACGTGGCAGAGCGGTATGCTATTCTTGTGGAGATCTGAACACTCTTGTGTTACTGGTGCCTTTAACACATCTCTACAGACTATAATTTTAATGTCTGCATATGATAACACAGGGATGTTAAGATTGCATCCCTGTGGGAAAATTATGCCTGCTTCTTGATTTTAGTGAATTTTATCCTAGACAATAGCACACCTAAAGTAGGGGCAGCTGGATTAAATATTCTCATAAATTCCCATGACACTTCTACCAAAGGAATGAAAGGGTCACATCACATAGTTAACCAAAAGTTTGCTAATTCTTAATGTCAGATTTCTTGTCCTTACCCATTTCATACATTTTACTTTCTCGGCATTAGGATGAGGGACTGTGGAAGCTCCCATGAATTGCCTGGGCCTCTAGGTGAATTTTACTCAGTGTTGTGGAGGATAAACATCCATACTTCTCCCCCTACCCCCAAAATTCCTAGTGTTTGCCATTTGCTCTGACAGTCAGCATCTGTAGGGTTCTGATGCATGATTATGGCATCTTGCTGAGGGTTTTATGTGATTGACATAGGAATTAGAAAGTAGATTAATCCTTTGCTGTGCATATTTTCTGTATATTTGGTGGGAGAATTTTGTTTTCTTTGGATAGATTAGATAGATAGATAGATAGATAGATAGATAGATAGATAGATAGATAGATAGACAGACAGACATAGAGAAATACATTCTGAGAAAAGGTTTCTCTGTGTAGCCCTAGCTGTCCTGAAATTCAACCTGTACACCAGGCTGGCCACCAGCTCAGATATTCCCCTTCCTCCTCAGTTCTAGGATTAAATACATGTGCCACAAACACTTAGACTATTTTGGGATTTTTAAAAACATTCTTATTCTTATTTTTATATTTGGTTTTGTGGCTGTAGTGCTAATGTAAACTCACTTCTATACCTCATGCTGACCTTGAACTTGCTATCCTCAGGATTACAGACTTGAGTCACCAAGTCCAATGATGCTCATGTAATTTATGCAACTTACAGTTGTGTGTTTTAATCTTCATCCTCCATTCTTCATATTTTAAGTGTTCTCTCATATCATCTAGTTAAATGCCATTACATTTGTTGACATACAGCCTATTTGAGGATTCAAAGTGAAGACAGAACACACAAAAGAGCTTCCCCAATCTATCTCTTTCCTCCAATCAGTCTCCAGTTATTCCTTTAGATTATATGTGTCAGCACTGAAATCACTGGATTCTAGGGGGTGCATGTAGGTGAAATTTTCTCATTTTGATTGACACATAACAGTTTCACTGTGTGAACTATGCCACTGGGAATGTTCATTGTTGGAATTGTGTTTCTAAGACTGTTCAGAGCTGTTTAAAGTGAGTGTCTAAGCTTGTGTTCCCCTACATGAAGTGTGCTCTGGGGAGGTATCGGTTTAAACTCAAGTATGTAGGCATACTTCCAGCCCACAGTCTTCATAGAGTTTATTGATACTACAGCTAAGAAACTGTCTTTGATTAATTTATTCTTTAAATTTGGATGTTTAGACCCCATATAAAGTACTGTGTTCATTATATGTATCAATTTGGCTCCTCTAAGATCTGTCATTGTAATACACTGTGTTTGTGTCTCTCTGGCAGGGTACATGTTCAATGTATTCCTGGTGGACTAAGTCTAACATTCCTCAACATGGGGAGAATGGAGTCTGACCCCACATCCTGACACTGTGAGACAGTTGCTATTGCTACCTTTCACCATTTTACATATGACTATCTGAGCATCATTGTACAATTGACAGTATGGTTCTCTGCCTATAGTTTCAGCTCCATATGTCTGTGTATTCTGGATAATGTGGTAATTGACTCTCAAAACAATGTTTCCTTATGCATTTTTCTAAATATAAGCAACTGAATTATTGAAAATGTCATAGCTATCACATAGTTAAAGTCATGGAATGTGCCAGAAACAGAGTTCAGCAGTTAAGTATCCTGCTCCATACAAGATTCAAGGTCAATTACCAAAACTGACACTGGATAGTCTACAAGTTCCTATAGGTCAAGCTCCAAAGTACCTGACCTTCTGACATCCATGAGTTCCTGTAACTTGGGTACACACACACCCACATGCACGTGCACTCGCATGTGCTCAAACACAAACATACTGTTTAATTTTAACAATATATACACCTGAGAGCAGAGGTAAGACCACCACTTCTGCTCCCAGAGACCCGCCTGGAGCCTTCAGGCAACAGGAACCCATGAGTAGTCTGGGACAGGACCTTCTGGACTACACATGTGCCTGGAGCTAACCTGGTCTCATAGCTCTCTGTACCCAGGTATCTCGGGAGGATGACCTGTACTCTCAGAAGTTTGGAAAATCCTGAGAGCACAGGTGAGACCACCACTTCCACTCACATTCCTGGCCCAAGAGGAACCTGTCTGGAGCCCTTGGACACTGGAACCTAGGAGCAGTCAGAGACAGGATCCTTTTGGTCTCTGCCTGCACCAGGAGCTGAAAGTCAGTCTCCAGAAGTGCTAAGTCACCTGAGAGCAGAAGTAAGATCACCATTTCTGCTCCAAGTTATCCACCTGGAGCCCTCAGGACAAAGGAACCCAAGATCAGTCTGGGTAAGGATCTTTCTGGTTTGTGCCTGCTCCCAAAGTTGAACAGGTCCCACAGTTCTCTGTACACAGGTCCCATGGGAGAGAGAGCTGGACTCTCAGAAGTGAGAACAATCCTGAGAGCAGAGGTAAGACCACCACTTCCTTCACATTCCTGGCCTAAGAGAGACTTGACTGGAGTGTTGTGGACACAGGATCCAAGGAGAAGTCTGGAATGGGATCTTTCTGGTTGCCCTGTGACACAGCATTACTTACCCAAATTGCTCTGTGAGAAAGCTGGTCTCTAGGAGTGATGACACACATGCTTACAGGAGGGTCAAGCCACTCCCAGACAGAACAAGTCAGGGTAAACACAGAGATAACCAGAAGGTGAGAGGCAAGGACAGGAACCTAAGCAACAGAAACAAAAACTACTTGGCATCATCAGAACCCAGTTCTCCCACCAAAGCAAACAATGGCTATCCCACCACACAGTAAAAGCAAGATTTGGATTTTAAATTATATCTCATGATGATGACAGAATTGGAAGAAGGATATCAATAACTCCCTTAAAGAAAATACATAACAGAGGTAAAAGTAGAAGCTCTTAAAGAAAAAATATAAAAGTTTATTAAAGAATTACAGGGAGACACTGCCCAGACTTGAAGGGACCCGGTCAACAGTTCTCAGCACCAAATACCGTGGGAGGGAGAGTTAAACCTTCAGAGGGGCAGACACGCCTGGGAAGCCAGAAGAGACTACACTCTGCCCACATTTCTGACTCCAGAGGGAAACACCTAATGCCATCTGGGACCCCGGTGCATGGAAGCCCCAGAAAAGGTGGAACAGGCCCTGCTGGTTGCCACCCTCACAGAGAGTTCAAAAGCAGCCCCCCACGAGCAAACTTGAGCCACGGTAACAAAGGTAAGACCAACTTTTCTGCTTCAAGCGACCTGCCTGGTGGACTCAGGACACACAGAGGCAAAATTCCTCTGGGACCGGACACTTCCGGTTTTCAGCTGGAGCCCAAACCTCGCTGATCCCGGCCCACAGCTCACTGCTCCCAAACCCCTTGGGAGAGAGAGCTCACCGCCCAGACAGGTGGGCACTCCTGAGACTGCAGAGCAGGAGAGACCACCAGTACTGCCCATCCCTGCCCACATCCCTTGCCCAAGAAGAAACTGTACAGGGCCTCTGGGAACCAGAAGATAGGGACACTCGAGCTGCAGGTCCCCTGTGCTCCAGACACCATTCCGGACCTGAAGGGATCCAGGTCAACAGTTCTCTGCACCCAAATCCTGCAGGAGGGAGAGCTAAACCTTCAGAAGGGCAGACACTCCTGGGAAGCCAGAAGAGACTACACTCTGCCCACATTTCTGACTCCAGAGGAAAACATCAAACACCATCTGGGACCCTGGTACACGGGGGCCCCAGGAAAAGGCTGAGCAGGCCCTCCTGGTTGCTGTCCTCAAGGAGAGGTCAAAAGCAGCACCCCCACGAGCAACTTGAGACATGGGACCACAGGTAAGACCAACTTTTCTGCTCCAAGCGACCTGCCTGGTGGACTCGAGACACAGGCCCACAAGAACAGCTGAAGACCAGTAGACAGGAAAGACCACCCGCCCGAAAGCAGAACACTCTGTTACCATAACTGGCTGGAAAAAAAAAACGGGAAAACAAGGCTACAGCACTCCTGACACACAGGCCTATAGGACGGTCTAGCAACTGTAAGAAATAGCAGAATAAAGAAACACCAGAGATAATCTGATGGCAAGAGGCAAGCACAGGAACGCAAGCAAGAGAAACCAAGACTACATGGCATCATTGGAGCCCAATTCTCCCACCAAAGCAAACACTGAATATCCAAACACACCAGAAAAGCAAGATCTAGATTTAAAATCACATTTGATCATGATGATGGAGGACTTCAGGAAAGACATAAAGAACTCCCTTAGAGAAATGCAGGAAAACATAAATAAACAATTCCTATAGAGAGGAATCACAAAAATCCCTGAAAGAATTCCAGGAAAACACAATCAAACAGGTGAAGGAATTAAAAATGGAAATAGAAGCAATAAAGAAAGCAAAAAGGGAAACAACCCTGGATGTAGAAAACCAAAGGAAGAGACAAGGAGCCATAGATACAAGCATCACCAACAGAATACAAGAGATAGAAGAAAGAATCTCAGGAGCAGAAGATTCCATAGAAATCATCGACACAACAGTCAAAGAAAATGTAAAACGGAAAAAGCTACTGGTCCAAAACATACAGGAAATCCAGGATTCAATGAGAAGATCAAACCTAAGGATAATAGGTATAGAAGAGAGTGAAGACTCCCAGCTCAAAGGACCAGTAAATATCTTCAACAAAATCATAGAAGAAAACTTCCCTAACCTAAAAAAAGAGATACCCATATATATACAAGAAGCCTACAGAACTCCAAATAGATTGGACAAGAAAAGAAAATCCTCCTGTCACATAATAGTCAAAACACCAAATACACAAAACAGAGAAAGAATATTAAAAGTAGTAAGGAAATAAGGTCAAGTAACATAAAAAGGAAGACCTATCAGAATCACACCAGACTTCTCAGCAGAGAGTATGAAAGCCAGAAGATGTTGGACAGATGTCATACAGACCCTAAGAGAACACAAATGCCAGCCCAGGTTACTGTGTCCAGCAAAACTCTCAATTAACATAGATGGAGAAACCAAGATATTCCATGGCAAAACCAAATTTACACAATATCTTTCTACAAATCCAGCACTACAAAGGATAATAAATGGTAAAGCCCAACATAAGGAGGCAAGCTACACCCTAGAAAAAGCAAGAAACTAATCGGCTTGGCAACAAAACAAAGAGAAGAAAAGCACACAAAGATCATCTCACATTCAAATAAAAATATAACAGGAAGCAACAATCACTATTCCTTAATATCTCTCAAGATCAATGGTCTCAACTCCCCAATAAAACGACATAGATGAACAAACTGGATATGCAATGAGGACCCTGCATTCTGCTGCCTACAGGAAACACACCTCAGAGACAAAGACAGACACTACCTCAGAGTGAAAGGCTGGAAAACAACTTTCAAGCAAATGGTCTGAAGAATCAAGCTGGAGTAGACATTCTAATATCAAATAGAATCGATTTTCAAGTAAAAGTCATGAAAAAAGATAAGGAAGGACACTTCATATTCATCAAAGGAAAAATCCACAAAGATGATCTCTCAATCCTAAATGTCTATGCTCCAAATACAAGGGCACCTACATACATAAAAGAAACCTTACTAAAGCTCAAAGCACACATTGTACCTCACACAATAATACTAGATTTCAACACCCCACTCTCATCAATGGGCAGATCATGGAAACAGAAATTAAACAGAGACATAGACAGACTAACAGAAGTCATGAACCAAATGGACTTAACAGATATTTACAGAATATTCTATCCTAAAGCAAAAGGATATACCTTTTTCTCACCATCTCATGGTACTTTCTCCAAAATTGACCATATGATTGGTCATAAAACAGGCCTCAAAAGATACAGAAAGATAGAAATAATCCCATGCATCCTATCAGACCACCACAGGCTAAAGCTGGTCTTCAATAACAATAAGGGAAGAACGCCCACATATAATGGAAGTTAAACAATGCTCTACTCAATGATAACCTTGTCAAGGAAGAAATAAAGAAAGAAATTAAAGACTTCTTAGAATTTAATGAAAATGAAGGTACAACATACCCAAACTTATGGGACACAATGAAAGCTATGCTAAGAGGATAACTCATAGCTCTGAGTGCCAGCAGAATAAAACAGGAGAGAGCGTATATCAGCAGCTTGACAGCACACCTAAAAGCTCTAGAACAAAAAGAAGCAAATACACCCAGGAGGAGTAGAGGCAGAAAATAATCAAATTCATTGCTAAAATCAACCAAGTAGAAACCAAAAGGACTATACCTAGAATCAACAGAACCAAAAGTTGGTTCTTTGAGAAAGTGAACAAGATAGAAAAACCCTTAGCCAGACTAACGAGAGGACACAGAGAGTGTGTCCAAATTAACAAAATCATAAATGAAAAGGGAGTTAATAAAGAAAAAATGGGAAAAAAGAAATGTAAATAAGAAATAAAGTTAATAAAGATAAAAAAATAAAATAAAATAAAGATTAAAAAAAGTTAAAAAATAAAAGAATTACAGGAAAACACAACACAATAGGTGAAGGATTTGAACAAAATCATCCAGGATCTAAAAATGTAAATAGAAACAATAAAGAAATCACAAAGGGACACAACCCTGGAGATAGAAAACCTAGAAAAGAGAATAGGAGTCCCAGACACACACAAGCATCACAAACATAATACAAAAGATAGAAAAAATCTCAGAGGCAAAAGACACCATAGAAGACATTGACACAACTGTCAAAGAAAATGCAAAATTAAAAAAGCTCCTAACCCAAAACATCCAGGAAATCCAGAACACAATCAGAAGACCAAACCTAAGGATAGAAGACAGCAAAGATTCCCAAACTTAAGTGCCAGTAAATATCTTCAACAAAAATATATAAGAAAATTTCACTACTCTATGTTACAATCATTCTGGAAATCAGTCTGGAGGTTCCTCAGAAAATTGGACATTGAACTATCTGAGGACGCAGCTATAGCTCTCTTGGGCATATACCCAAAAGATGCCCCAACATATAACAAAGATACATTCTCCACTATGTTCACAGCAGCCTTATTTATAATAGCCAGAAGCTGGAAAGAATCCAAATGCCCTTCAACAGAGGAATAGATATAGAAAATGTGGTACATCTACACAATGGAATATTACTCAGCTATCAAAAACAATGACTTTATGAAATTCATAGGCAAATGGAGGGAACTGGAAAATATCATCCTGAGTGAGGTAACCCAATCACAGAAAAACACACATGGTATGCACTCATTGATAAGTGGATATTAGCCCAAATGCTTGAATTACCCTAGATGCACAGAACACATGAAACTCAAGAAGGATGACCAAAATGCGAATGCTTCACTCCTTCTTTAAAAGGGGAACAAGAATACTCTTGGGAGGGAGGGAATAGAGAGGCAAAGTGTAGAACAGAGGCAGAAGGAACACCCTTTCAGAGCCTGCCCCACATGTGGCCCATACATATACAGCCACAAAACTAGATAAGATGGTTGAAGCAAAGAAGTGTAGGCTGCCAGGAACCTGATGTAGATCTCTCCTGAGAGACACACTCAGAATACAGCAAATACATAGGCGAATGCCAGCAGCAATCCACAGAACTAAGAACAGGACCCCTGTTGAAGGAATTAGAGAAAGGACTGAAAGAGCTGAAGGGGCTTGCGACCCCATAAGAACAACAATGCCAAGCAAACAGAGCTTCCAGGACTAAACCACTACCCAAAGACTAGACTGACCCTGGGCCCCAACTGCATATGTAGCAGTGAATACCCTTGTTGGAGCACCAGTGAAAGGGGAAGCCCTTGGTCCTGCCAAGGTTGGACCTCCACAGTAGGGGATTGTTGGGGGGTAGTAAAGGTAGTGGATGGGGAGGGGAACACCCTTATTGAAGGGGAGAGGGAGGGTGTGATGGACAGGAAACTTGGAAACAGAATAGCATTTGAAATGTAAATAAGAAATAACCAATTAAAATGGAAATGAATATATAAATAAATAAATAAAAATATATTCTCAGTTATCAATAATAAGAATTCATGAAAAAATTAATTTCATATGCTTTAATTGTAATATAAATTTAACTTAAGCAAACTCCTAAAAGTAATACCTTATTACCATGTTCTAATTTCTCATTCTCCTTTACTTTGTATTTTTGGGCAGGAAATATTAATAATGTCTGAGATGTTTTAGCTCATCAATTAAAATAATTCATGCATACAAATAAGGAATACATTTTTGCCAATGGTTATAAAAATTTTATTGAAATACTGCAATAGTTAAAGAACCCTTTGAGACAAAATTAATAAAGAAAATAAAAGCTGGACAATGTAAATTAAATAAATAAAATTAATGTTTTCTTTCTTTACAAAAAAGAAAAATAAAAGATAATATCATCCTGCATTAGGTAACCCAATCACAAAATAACACACATGGTATGCACTCACTGATAAGTGGATATTAGTCCAATAGCTCAAATTACCCAAGATACAATCCACACACCACATGAAGCTCAAGAACAATCACCAAAGTGTGGATGCTTAAGTTATTCTTAAAAGGGGGAACAAGAATAGTTATAGGAGGAGATGTCTAGACAAAGTTTGGAGCAGAGACTGAAGAAATGGCTACTCAAATCCTGACCCATTTGGGGATCCAGCCCATATACATAGAGCCACCAAATACAGACAATATTGCTGATACCAATAAGTGCATGCTGACAGGAGCCTGATATAGCTGTCTCCTGAGAGGCTCTGCCAGAGCATGACAAATACAGAGGCGAATGCTCACAGCCGACCACTGAACTGAGAATGGGGTCCCCATTGGAGGAGTTAAAGAAAGCACATAAGGAGTTGAAGAGGTTTGCAACAATATCAACAATATCAACCAACCAGAGCTCCCAGGGAGTAAACCACCATCAAAAGAGTACACATGGAGACGCCGATGGCTCAAGCTGCATATGTAGCAGAGGATGACCTGGCTGGGCACCAAAGGGAGAAGAAGCCCTTGGTCCTGCCAAAGCTGGGCCTCCCAGTGTAGGGAATGTCATATTGCGGTGGCAAGAAGTGGTGGGTGGTTGGGTGAGGAAAGAGAATAACATTTGAAATGTAAATTTAAAAAATCCAAGAAAAGGGGTTGGGGATTTAGTTCAGTGATAGAGTGCTTGCCTAGCAAGCGCAAGGCCCTGGGTTCGGTCCCCAGCTCCAAAAAAAAAAGAAAAAAGAAAAAAAAACCCAAGAAAAAATATATATCAGATTTTTTATAAAAATCAAACAGAAATTTCAAACAAACAAAAAAATGGGGTATAGAGCAAAACGAATAATTCTCAACTAAGGCAGACTGAATGACTGAGAAGTATGTAAAGAAATATTCAACATCCTTAGTCATTGGGGAAATGCAAATCAACACAAGTCTGAGATTGTGACTCACACGAGTCACAATGATTAAGATCAAAAACTCAGGTGACAACAGAGGCTGGCAAAGATGTGGAGAAAGAGGAACACTCCTCCATTGTTGGTGAGATTTCAAACTGGTACAACCACTCTGGAAATCAGCCTGGAAGTTCCTCAGAAAATTGGACACAGTACTACCTGAGGACCCAGCTATACCACTCCTAGGCATATACCCAAAAGATGCTCCAACATATAACAAAGATACATGCTCCACTATGTTCATAGCAGCCTCATCTATAATAGCCAGAATAGGGGAATGTCAGGGCACAAACACATGAAGGGCTGGGTTGTTGGGGGGACTCCCTCATAGAAGAAGGGGGAAGAGGATGGATAGGGGTTCATGGATGGGAAACTGGAAAGGAGATAACATTTGAAATGTAAATATATTTGAAAAGTCAAATAAAATGTCTTAAAATAAATCCTTCTTATGATCTTAAAAGCAATGTGGGAAGTCAGGTCAAATGAGAGCCCTCTCACAGATCTCCTTTGAAATAATACTGAGAAATCTAAACCTCAAGTGATATGTAAGAGGACATGGTGTTTAATTTTCTTTCATATATTGGTCATCCACATACAAAGGAAACAGATTTAACAGGAAAAAAGAAAATTTCATATATCAATTTAAGACAGAGAATGTTCCAAATATGTCATGATCCAAACCTCTGATGACAACGTAATGGATTATACTAAGGGGCAATACCCATCACTGAATAATCAAATATTTATTATTCTGGTACACACTGACCTCAAAATCTTAGTCATACGCTTTTCAGTGAAAATAAACACAAAAGAGCTGACAGTGGCATAGCTATGGGACACAATAATTTGGACACAGTAGAACGTTGACCCATCCTTGAACTTCATCCTTGAGTAGAAGACAACATTTTCCAAAATGTAGAGAACCACAAAGAAACTCATGAGCAGCAGGATGGTCTCGGTGGCCCTTTGCTCTGGAGATGCCTTTGAAGAAAGGCCAGTGCTGTGAAGATGCTGGGCCTGCTTCCTGTGTCTCCAGAGGAAAGCCACCAGGTACCCACTGGACAGGGCCATGAGACCGATAAAAAAAGCTTCCCTGACAGCAATTGTTGTGGAAAACATGCTTGTTCTGGAGTAACACATGGGTAGAAATGAACAGGACTTAGTAACATACATAAAATTATCTGAGGTCAAGTTAGGGGTAGCAATAATCGATAAAATAAGGTGACTGCTAAAACACATGTAGAGAACACAGAGGAAAAGAAAGGCACCTGAGATGTGATGGGGAGAGTTATGTTTAAACTTTGTTAAACGGGACTTTTTAGAACTGAGAGTGATCATCCAAAAGACATTCAGCAGACAGGCAGCACTAAGGGTAAAACCCCTCGAAAGCCTGTGCAAATAGATAAGGGACTGGCATGAGTTAGAATCCCATATCCCCTGAGAAATAAACATGTCCGCAGCTATGAGTCCCATAGTTATAAGCAGCATTAGTTGTGTTAGGGACAAGGATGCAATGTAGAGATGAATGGGCTTAGGCTTGTTCTCTCCAAGGAGCATGCACAGGTGAGCAAAAAACAGGATACTGTTAGCTGAGATGCCAACACTCACTTCAGAGAACATAGTGATTTTCATGATTGTGTCAACGTGGAGTGTGTTGTCTTTATTCATTGTATGTGGATAGGAAGCAAATACCAAAAACCTGAGAAGAAAAGAGAAAACACTTCATTACAGAATACAGCCTTGTTCACAACTGCCAACCTTCATCAGGCTGGCAACAAGTTGTCACCTCATCCTGATTTCATGTCACAAAACTCAGCTCCAGCTAAAACCCAAATCCATCCACGCTGACCTAATGCTTTTCTTTTTTTTTTTTTCTTTCTTTATATTCTTTATTGGTTATTTTTTTATTTATATTTCAAATGTTATTCCTTTCTTGGTTTTCCTCAGGAAAACTGCTACCCCTGTCCCAATCCTCGCCCTGCTTCTATTAAGGTGCTCACCCACTCACCCACTCACCCACTCACCCACTCCCTCCTGCCATCCTACCCTGGCATCTTCCTACACTGCAGCATCCAGCCTTCACAAGACTAAGGGCCTCTCCTCCCACTAATGCCCAACAAGACATCCTCTGCTACATATGGGGTTGGAGCCATGGATAGCTCCATTATAATCTTTGGTAGATGATTTATTCCTTAGGAAGTCTTAGGGTTCTGGTTGGTTGGTATTTTTTTCCTATGGGTTGCAAACACTTTTCAGTTACTTCAGTCCTTTCTCTAACTCCCCCATTAGGGACCCTGTTCTTAGTTCAAGAGTAAGCTGCAAGCATCTGTGTCTGTACTTGCCAGGCCCTGGCAGCACCTCTCAGGAGACTGCTATATCAGACTCCTGTTGCATGCACTTCTTCGAATTCACAATATCTGTACCAATGCTTTCAAAACAAGGCTGAATTGTGTGTTCTATCGTGCCCACCACAGAATATAAACTTTCTTATACACTAAACATTTATATTAATTCTAAGAATAATTCCTCTCCTGGTTCATGGGTTCTGTTTATTCTGGAGCAAGAGCTACACCTCAGTTGATTGTCAGACACAATAATTTTACCTATCTGGTCAATTTGAATGGAGAAGATGAATGAGAAATATGCCCTCCTAGAGGATTGTGTGCCCATGGATTCACTGTACAGGGTCATTTTACTTCAGTGTCTATTTTATTCTCCTGTTTTTTCACCAGTACAAATATTCATTCTCTCTCTCTCTCTCTCTCTCTCTCTCTCTCTCTCTCTCTCTCTCTCTCTCTCTCTCTCCCTTTCTCAGATTTTCAAGACAAGGTTTTTCTGTGAAACCATGGATATGCTATAACTCACTCTGGTATCTTCCAAATTCTACATTCAAAGTGTTTAGAATAAAGACTTGTCATGTGCCAACACTGACCAGCTAAGGTAAATATTCTTAATGAATCTCCAAAACAAATGGTTACTAATTTGGACTCTGAATCAAATTCTACCTACTGCAATTTCCTAAAAGTGTGACCTTAAACACTCAGAGCTCCAGTCACCCCTTTGGAGCATACAAACTGTCAGTGCTGTACCTGTGTGAGAGGACCCTAGATGTGGAAGCACATGCTGTATACATACCCACCAAACATGGAACTGTTTGTGGCACAGAATGATCTCTATAGACATGTCAGCTGCTGGTTTTCTCATGCAGTGCCTTGTCATGTGACCTGAGAGGGACAAATCAGCTCTGTTAATGACTGATCAGCTCTTTCCCTGACTGAAACAGAAATGACAAAATGAACAAAATAGAATGACAGAGCCAGGTCCCATTTCCACACAGTGTGAAACCTGGTCTTTCTCTGTCCAATCTATACTCTGAGAAAAGACCCTGAGAATCAACTATCACTATGAACATACACTTACTTTTTTCTCTTTTGGCATGTAAGATCAGGGTGGTAAATAAAACAACAGTTAAAATAGACTTATGGTCATCCTATTCTAAGATCATGATTAAATGACAAGTATTCACCAAGTCTTGAAGGATAGGCTCCACAGGAGTCTTTTATTTCCTTCTAGGTGCAGCACAATGGACATGAGAAATGCAGTCAGGATTTTATGCAAAACTCATCATTTCTTTTAATGAATATTTAATAAATATGAGGCAGATAGTATTATAAAATAATTCACAGATATAAGACAAATTATCTACTGAAAATCAAGAGTGTGAGATGAAATGATTTCATAATTTTTCAAATCGTGTTGTACTATAGTGTAGTATAATACCAAGAAATAGAAGTGTTTAAAATGTTCTAAATAGTTACTCTTGTATCAAGGAAACTTCTCTTTGGAACAAACAATGATCATTACAGAAAACTACAACCAAGCATATGCAGAGGAGTGAACCCCAGTCTTAGTGGATCCATCCACCAAGAACTCCTGCAGCCAAGGATTAGAGAACACCACAGAAGATGTTTGGAACAATTGAAGAGCTGGCCCATCATGGAGTTTGCTATGAGATTGTGTCTCCTGGTTGTGTTAAGGAGATGTGACCACCTAAATATGAGCTAACCAAGGGCAACAATGAGACATGTCAAGGTACAGGAAAGCCCACTACTCAGCTTACACAAAGTACTGCAGACAGTGGTTCTAAGGAAAGCTAAGGACAGCAGAAATCATCATTCCAGGGGAGAGAAGACCAACTGGATATTCAAAACCAAAATCAGCCTCTTATCACATAATAGTCAAATCACCAAATGCAAAAAAAAAAACCAAATAAAGAATATTAAAGCAGTAAGGAAAAAATGTTAAGTAATATATAAAGTCAGACCTATCAGAATTATATTAGACTTC
Source organism: Rattus rattus (assembly GCF_011064425.1). Classification (NCBI taxonomy): domain Eukaryota; kingdom Metazoa; phylum Chordata; class Mammalia; order Rodentia; family Muridae; genus Rattus; species Rattus rattus. The sequence continues at coordinate 146,600,585 of NC_046159.1, read as the reverse complement.
TCTACAGAGAATATGAAAGCCAGAAGATACAGGGCTGATTTCATACAGACTCTAATAGAACACAAATGACAGGGCAGGCAACTATATCCAGCAAAACTCTCAATTAACATAGATGGAAAAACCAAGATACTCCATGACAAAACCAAATTTACACAATATTTTCCACAAATCCAGCCAAACAAAGGATACTAGATGGAAAATTCCAATACAAGGAGGGAAACTACACCATAAATAAAGTAAGAAAGTAATCAACTTGCAACAAACCCAAAAGAAGATAGTCACACAAACATAATTCCACCTCTAACAACAAAAATGACAGTAAACAACAATCACTATTCCATAATATCTCTTAACATTTATTCCCAAATAAAAAGACATACACTAACAGACTGCATATATAAAGCGGATCTGGCATTTTGCTGCACACAAGAAACACACCTCAGTAACAAAGACAGACACTACCTCGGAATAAAAGACTGCAAAACAAGTGATCCCAAGAAACAAACTGGAGTATCCATTCTAATGTCTAATAAAATCAATTTTCAACCAAAAGTTATCAAAAAGTTAATGAAGGACACTTTGTATTCATCAAAGGAAAAAATCCACCAAGATGAACTCTCAATCCTAAATATCTATGCTCCAAATGCAAGGGCACCTACATTAATAAAAGAAACCTTACTAAAGCTCAAAGCACACATTGCACATCACACAATAATAGTAGGAGATTTCAACACTACACTCTCATCAATGGAAAGATCATGGAAACAAAAACTAAATAGAGATACAGAGAAATTAACAGACATTATAGTCCAAATAGATTGAACAGATAGCTGTAGAACATTTCATCCTAAAACAAAAGAATATACTTCCTTCTCAGCACCTCATGGCACCTTCTCCAAAATTGACCATATAAACAGTCACAAAAAAAGCCTCAACAGATAAAAAAGAATGAAATAATCCAATGTAAAATATCAGATCACCACATACTAAGACTGGTCTTCAATAACAGCAAAAATGACAGAAATCCCACATACACATGGAACCTGAGTAACTCTCTACTCAAAGATAATTTGGTCTAGAAAGAAATAAAGAAATTAAAGACTATTTAGATTTTAATGAAAATGGAGGCAGAACGTACCCAAACTTATGGGGCACAAAGAAAGCAGGGCTAAGAGGAAAACTCACAGGTCTGAGTGTCTCCCAAGTGAAACTGGAGAGAGCATACACTAACAGCATGACAGCACACCTAAAAGCTCTAGAACAAAAAGAAGCAAATACATGCAAGAGGATTAGATTGGAGAATATAATAAACTGAGAGATTATATCAACCAGATAGAAACAAAAAGAACCAAAAAAAGAATCAACAAAACCAAAAGCTGGTTCTTTGAGAAAATCAACAAGATAGATAACCCTTAGCCAGATTATCCAGAAGGCATAGAGAAAGTGTCCAAATTAACAAAATCAAAAATGAAAATGGAGATATAACAACAGAATCTGAAGAAATTCAAAAAAATCATCAGATCCTATGACAAGAGCCTATAGTCAACAAAACTGGAAAATCTGGAGGAGATGGACAATTTTCTAGATAGATACAAGGTGCCAAAATTAAATCAGGATCAGATAAGCCATCTAAATAGTCCCATAACTCCTAAAGAAAGAGAAGCAGTTATTAAAAGTCTCCCAGCCAATAAAACTCCAGGACCAGATGGGTTTAAAGCAGAATTCTATCAAACCTTCAAAGAAGAACTAATACCAAGACTGTTCAAACTACTCCACAAAAGAGAAACAGAAGGAACACTACCCAATTCCTTCTATGAAGCTACAATTATGCTTATACCTAAACCACACAAAGACCCAACAAAAAAAGAGAACTTCAGACCAATTTCCCTTATGAATATAGATGCAAAAATACTCAATAAAATTCTTGCAAACCAAATCCAAGAAGACATCGAAATAATCATCCATCATGAGCAAGTAGGCTTCATCCCAGGGATGGTTCACTATATTGAAATCCATCAATGTAATCCACTACATAAACAATTTCAAAGAAAAAGACACATGATCATTTCATTAGATGCTGAGAAAGCATTTGACAAAATTCAACACTCCTTCATGATAAAAAGTCTTGGAAAGATCAGGAATTCAATGCCCATCCATAAACATAGTAAAGGAAATATTTAGGAAACCAGTAGCCAACATCAAACTAGAAGGAGAGAAACTTGAAGCAGTCCCACTAAAATCAGGGGCTACACAAGGCTGCCCACTCTCTCCCTACTTATTAAATATAGTACTGGAAGTCCTAGCCAGAGCAACCACGCAAGCAAAGGAGGTCAAAAGGATACAAACTGGAAAGAAACAAGTCAAAATATTTACAGATGATATGATAGCATACTTAAAGAAACAGTTCCACCAAAGAACTCCTAAGCTGATAAACAACTTTGGCAAAGTGGCTGGACATAAAATTAACCCAAACAAATCAGTAGCATTCTTCTACACAAAAGAGAAACAAGTCAAGAAAGAAATTGGGAAATGATACTTTTCACAATAATCACGAATAACAAAATATCTCAATGTGATTCTAATCAAGCAAATGAAACATCTGGATGAAAAGAGTACACATGGACAGACCCATGGCTCCAGCTGCATATGTAGCAGGAATTGCCTTGTTGGGCAACAATGGGAGGAGAAGCCCTCGGTTCTGCCAAGGCTTGACCTCCCAATGTAATGGAATGGAATGTCAGAGAGATGGAAGGTTGGGTGGAAGGGTAGAGGAATACTCTCATAAAAGTGGGGATTGTGGGGATAGGATAAGCAGTTTATGACTGGAAACCGGGAAAGGGAATAACATTTGAAATATAAATAAAAATTATGCAATTTAAAGAAAAATTATGTCAAAAACCATTCTAGTCAGAGACAGCGCAGAAGACATTACATTAATCTGTGAATTTAAGGTTTCCTAGGTAACAGGAGAAGATCTGTAGGAAAGAATAAGGAAATTTACTGTATGACTTAAGTGCTGACATAGTCATTTACATTCAAAAAAATGAATGCAAAACAAAAACCTATGGATATTCCAGAAGAGTGCTAAACATGAATTTTAGGAGTACCAGAAACTGAAAATTCTAAGAAAATATTTTGTCACCCACGCAGAACACATTTCCCTGTACTGAGGAGTGTCACAAGTTTGTCTCTATTGCAGATGCTGAAACTTCCTTGTAGCTTGGGAACTCCTCCTCCCTCAGCCTGCCTGGACCAGACCACCTTCTGATTTTAGATATGGGTGCAGGTCACTTACCCAGATAAGACGTATCAGGAGGACTCTGTACCTGAGGAGATCCTGCACAGGATTAAGGAAGTTTTTAGTGCCTGTGAGCAATTTGTAATTTTAGTGTTTGTACAATGTGACAACTTTTCACTGTGGAGCATAGAGACATGGCATCCCAGTGGAGCATCTTCCCTGCCTTTGGCCTTACTCCCTGTGACCTGGATAACAGCCATCTGGGGAGGGCTGAGCACAAACTTTATCTGAGTTATCTTGCGATACCTAGGGAGGGATCATAAAGTTTGCACCAACTAGACAACTCTAACTTTTCTCATTTTGAACCTCAGGTATAATCAAACCCAAATCATTTCATACTGTGTGAAGTGTCTGCTCTTGTATGAGAGACTCTTGGGCCTCCCATGACTTCCCATTAGCTCTGAGGTTCTCAGCCTAGCATGTTAGCAGGCACCATTTTGCTGGGTCAGTCCTCATGTGGAATATGTGGATTCCATGTAGTGTTGGTTCTATATGTCTTAATTTCCATATGCTCAGCTTCAAGATTTGTATTGTGAGTGAAATTTATAATAAAATTTGAAAAGAAATGATAGGATAATGTACTGGGAGAGAGGCACAGCTGGAGGCCTTTGGTGAGGCAGTCATGGCCACCACAAATCAGCATAGGCCAGATTTAACCTAAATCCTACTACCACTTCCTGTTCACTCTCTGCTTTATATTTGGATTCAAGATGTGAACTCTCAATTTCTAATTCCAGCTGCCATGCCTGATGCTTGCTGGCATGGTTTTCCACCATGACAGTGCTATTAGCCAAATGAACTGGAACATTTCTAAGAGGTTAAGAGAGATCTGACTCATGAATGGTTATGTAGGAAACCAGCCAAGTCTTAAATAAACGTGTTTACTTTGAAATTGGCACAGCTCTGTCAATGACCAGTGGATCAGACACATAGTAAGGACAAAACACTCCCTGGGTAAAGCTCAGTGGGATGACAAAATCTTCCTTGAGTCCAGGTAGGAATGGTCTCAGTGTGTGAAGAGAATGTCCACTATAGCTTCCCCCAACTTCAGATGTTTACAGCATGAAGACTACCCCCTACAGAGACAGTTACTCCTGAGATCAGCTGAAACTTTCTCCCTGCTGGGCCGTATGCAATAACCTGCCTCCCTGCTCAACTGCATTCAATGACCTTCTTCCTTGTATATCTATATAGAATAACATCGCTTCCTTTTTCAATGGAATATGATCTACACAGTGAAGGGTGCTGTGGCTTCTCCATCACAGATATCAAGCCAATCTCAGCTTTTCTGTTTGTGTTTGTGTGTCCGTCCATTTTTCATTTGTTCACTTCCTCTAGACAGCTGTGACACAAGTTGTAGAAGGAAATGACTCAAGGTGAAAACAACATTACAGAAATGAGTTTTGCTGCACAACCATACTGGTGCATATGGTATCAAGTCAAGGGATGAAAGCAAGGACATGAATGAAGAGAGAAGCAAAGAGCTCTCCAGCTGGTTAGAGATGCTGAGGCTCCATCTACTAAGTAGTAATGTAGATCAATGAAGGTTCATAAGGAGGGGCCCTCCCCCAGAGTCAACTCTTTGTAAAATACAGAACTGATACTAAGCTACCAGCCTATGACATTTCCACTACCAAATAAGAAAAGAGAGTCTATAGCAGGAAGCATTTTGCTCATGTCAAGGACTGTGAAAATAGGATAAAAATATTCTGTTTCAAAAAAAGTACTCCTGGATGGGACAACACACACACCTCTAAAATAATAATCCAGAATTCCTTCTGACAAAAAAAGAAATGCAGGGACAAGGGTGGGACAGAGTCTGAAGGAAAGGTCATCCAGAAAATGCCCCACCTAGTTATCCATTCCATGTTCAGCTACCAAGCCCAGACTCAATCGCTAATAACAAGAAGAGCTTGCTGACAGGAGACTGGTACAGCTGTTCCCTGAGAAGCTCTGCCAGAGCCTGAGCATATATATGTAGATGTACCCAAACAAATATTGGAACCCAATGGAGGACTGAGGCAAGAACTGAAGGAGCTGAATGGGGGTTGAAACCCCATAAGAAGAACAATCTCAAATAGATTCGCCCAAAGTTCCGAGGGACTAAACCACCAGCCAAAGGGTGCACATGGAGGGATCCATTGCTTCAGCTGGATATGTAGCAAAGGATTGCCTTATCTGGTGTCAATGAAAGGGGAGCCCTTTGTTTTGTGGAGGCTCAATGACCCAGTGTAGAGAGATGCTAGTATACTAAGGCAGGAGTGTGTAGGCAGATAAGGGAACACTCTCATAGAGAGAGATGGTGGGGAAGAAGATACAGGATTTGTAGAAGGGAAACTGGGAAGGTGGATAACATTCGAAATGTAAATAAAAGAATTTGAATACTCTCTCTATGCCCTCTGGTTAATCTGGCTGAATGTTTATCTATCTTGTTGATTGTCTCAAAGAACCAGCTCTTGGTGCATCCTTGGGCAGGTGGAATATGAGGCCTAGACATCAGAAGGAAGGCAGTAAACAAGTGAATTTTTTTTTACTTCTGCTTCAGTTCCTGCCTCAAGGTTCCTTTCTGGATTTCTGGGCTTACTTCCCTTGGTGATGGTCTATGGTGTATGAAGTATAATTTAAAATAAGCATTTTCCTCCCCAAGTTCGTTCTGTTCAAAGCTTTATCACTACAGAAACAAACAAGGACAGCTGAGACTGCAGAAGCTGACTAAGCACAGTGCTACGAAAGGACCTGTCATTCTTATTGTCCTTGTCCTCTGGGGTCCAATCCTGTTTCTGAGATCTGGGCAAGATCCGATAAGGTCCCAGAGATCCAGAAACAATGCCAAAGCCTGGAAGGGCTTAAAGGAGATTTGGATACTTACCTGAGAGATTATTCTGCCATCCTTGTTTACAACTACTTTCTATCCCTGAAACGTAAGCTAAATATCCTGTCCTGGCACACAGAGAGAAGCCATGGTTTTTGTTGTTTTGTTTTGTTTTGTTTTTTATTAACCTATGGAGCACTTAATACACACAGATTCCTCTAATGAGAAGAAGAGTTGGTCGTCACAGACAATGTTTGGTGGTTAAACAGTTCTTAGTCTGTACGCTGACTTTATGTCCTTAACTGCTTTGGGATAATGTTGTGGGGCAGAAGTGGGAAGAACTAAATCATTCTCATTTGTCAGACAGCAGAATATCAGGTTAATTCTGGGGAGCATGGGAGCATTTGGGTGTCTAAGAGGTCTTCCAAAACTCAAAATTTACATTGGTGCATGATAGTAGGGCCTGAAATGGGAGTCTTTCCTCACTTGGTACCGGACACATATAGTTGGTGTCAGAGAGAGCCTTGGTGATATCAGGGGAAAGATAAGATAAGCCTTCCTGTTTCTACCTGCACCCAGAGCTGACCCTGTGCCACAGCTCTCTATTCCAAAATTCCACTGGGAGAGAAGTGATCTCCCAGGAGTACTGACACAACTGGAAGCACAGGTGAAAACACCATGTCTGCTCAGAGGGACCCTCCAGACCCCTTAGAAAACAGAAACCAAGGAGCAGTCTGGGACAGGATCACTCCTGTTTCCATCTACTTCTAGAGCTGACCCTGTACCATGGATTTCTAGGCCACGATCCCAGTGGGGAAAAAACTAGACTTCAAGGAGTGCTTACACATAAACACATGCCCACAGGAACAGCTGAAGACCAGTACACAGGAAAAACTACACGCCCTAAAGCAGAACACTCTGTTCCCATAAAAGACTGAAAGAAAACAGGAAAACAGGTCTACCACACTCCTGACACACAGGCCTATAGGACGGTCAAGCCACTGTCAGAAAGAGCAGAGCAAGCTAACACCAGAGACTACCTGATGGCAAGAGGCAAGCACAGGAACCCAAGCAAGAGAAACCAAGACTACATAGCATCATCGGAGCCCAATTCTCCACCAAAGCAAACACTGAATATCCAAACACACCAGAAAAGCAAGATCTAGATTTAAAATCATATTTGATCATGATGCTGGAGGATTTCAAGAAAGACATGAAGAACTCCCTTAGAGAAATGCAGGAAAACATAAATAAACAAGTAGAAGCCTATAAGAGGAATAACAAAAATCCCTGAAAGAATTCCAGGAAAACATAAATAAACAAGTAGAAGCCCATAGAGAGGAGACACAAAAATCCCTGAAAGAATTCCAGGAAAACACAATCAAACAGTTGAAGGAATTGAAAATGGAAATAGAAGCAATCAAGAAAGAACACATGGAAACAACCCTGGATATAGAAAACCAAAAGAAGAGACAAGGAGCCATAGATACGAGCTTCACCAACAGAATACAAGAGATGGAAGAGAGAATCTCAGGAGCAGAAGATTCCATAGAAATCATCGACTCAACTGTCAAAGATAATGTAAAGCGGAAAAAGCTTCTGGTCAAAAACATACAGAAAATCCAGGACTCAATGAGAAGATCAAACCTAAGGATAATATATATAGAAGAGAGTGGAAGACTCCCAGCTCAAAGGACCAGTAAATATCTTAAACAAAATCATAGAAGAAAACTTCCCTAACCTAAAGAAAGAGATGCCCCTAAACATACAAGAAGCCTAAAGAATTCCAAATAGATTGAACCAGAAAAGAAAATCCTCCTGTCATATAATAGTCAAAACACCGAATGCACAAAATAAAGAAAGAATATTAAAAGCAGTGAGGGAAAAAGGTCAAGTAACATATAAAGGCAGACCTATCAGAATCACACCAGATTTCTCGCCAGAGACTATGAAAGCCAGAAAATCCTGGACAGATGTCATACAGATCCTAAGAGAAAACAAATGCCAGCCCAGGTTACTGTATCCTGCAAAACTCTCAATTTGGAGCAAACTTGAGCCTCAGGACCACAGGTAAGACCAACTTTTCTGCTGCAAGAGACCTGCCTGGTGAACTCGGGACACACAGAGGCAGAATTCCTCTAGGACCGGGCACTTCCTGTGTTTACCGGGAGTCCCACACCCCCAGATCCCGGCCCACAGCAGCTCTCTGCTCCCAAACCCCGTGGGAGAGAGACCTCACCACCTGGTCAGGAGGGCACTCCTGAGGCTGCAGAGCGGAAGAGACCACCAACACTACCCACCACTGCCCACATCCCTGGCCCAAGAGGAAACTGTATAAGGCCTCTGGGTTCCCGTGGGAGAGGGCCCAGGAGCGGCAGGACCCCTGCGCCTGAGACACCGCCGGAACCTGAAGGAAACAGACCGGATAAACAGTTCTCTGCACCCAAATCCTGTGGGAGGGAGAGCTAAACCTTCAGAGAGGCAGACATGCCTGGGAAACCAGAAGAGACTGCACTCTGCACACACATCTCGGACGCCAGAGGAAAACACCAAACTCCTTCTATGAAGTCACAATTACTCTTATACCTAAACCATACAAAGACCCAACACAGAAAGAGAACTTCAGACCAATTTCCCTTATAAGCAAAATTCCCCGATTGAGCAAAAATGCTCAATAAATTCTGGCAAACTGATTCCAAGAGCACATCAAAACAATCATCCACCATGATCAAGTAGGCTTCATCCCAGGCATGCAGGGATGGTTTAACATCTGAAAACCATCAACGTGATCCATTATATAAACAAACTGAAAGAACAAAACCACATGATCATTTCATTAGATGCTGAGAAAGCATTTGACAAAATCAACACCCCTTCATGATAAAAGTCCTGGAAAGAATAGAATTCAAGGCCCATACCTAAAACATAGTGAAAGCCATATACAACAAACCAGTTACTAACATTAAACTAAATGGAGAGAAACTTGAAGCAATCCCACTAAAATCAGGGACTAGACAAGGCTGCCCACTCTCTCCCTACTTATTCAATATAGTTCTTGAAGTTCTAGCCAGAGCAATCAGACAACAAAAGGAGGTCAAGGGGATACAGATCGGAAAAGAAGAAGTCAAAATATCACTATTTGCAGATGATATGATAGTATATTTAAGTGATCCCAAAAGTTCCACCAGAGAACTACTAAAGCTGATAAACACCTTCAGCAAAGTGGCTGGGTATAAAATTAACTCAAATAAATCAGTAGCCTTCCTCTACACAAAAGAGAAACAAGCCGAGAAAGAAATTAGGGAAAGGACACCCTTCATAATAGACCCAAATAATAAAAGTACCTCGGTGTGACTTTAACCAAGCAAGTAAAAGATCTGTACAATAAGAAATTCAAGACTCTGAAGAAAGAAATTGAAGAAGACCTCAGAAGATGGAAAGATCTCCCATGCTCATGGACTGGCAGGATTAATATAGTAAAAATGGCCATTTTCCCAAAAGCGATCTACAGATTCAATGCAATCCCCATCAAAATATCAATCCAATTCTTCAAAGAGTTAGACAGAACAACTTGCAAATTCATTTGGAATAACAAAAAACCCAGGATAGCTAAAACTGTCCTCAACAATAAAAGGACTTCAGGGGGAATCACTATCCCTGAACTCAAGCAGTATTACATAGCAATAGTGATAAAAACTGCATGGTATTCGTACAGAGACAGACAGATAGACCAATGGAATAGAATTGAAGACCCAGAAATGAACCACACACCCATGGTCACTTG
>NC_046159.1:146567635-146590591 GCF_011064425.1 Rattus rattus | reverse complement strand
AAAATCAAGTGACCATAGGTGTGTGGGTTCATTTCTGGGTCTTCAATTCTCTTCCATTGGTCTATCTGTCTGTCTCTGTACGAATACCATGCAGTTTTTATCACTATTGCTCTGTAATATTGCTTGAGTTCAGGGATAGTGATTCCCCCTGAAGTCCTTTTATTGTTGAGGATAGTTTTAGCTATCCTGGGTTTTTTGTTATTCCAGATAAATTTGCAAATTGTTCTGTCTAACTCTCTGAAGAATTGGATTGGTATTTTGATGGGGATTGCATTGAATCTGTAGATCATTTTTGGTAAAATGGCCATTTTTACTATATTAATCCTGCCAATCCATGAGCATGGGAGATCTTTCTATCTTCTGAGGTCTTCTTCAATTTCTTTCTTCAGAGTCTTGAATTCTTATTGTACAGATCTTTTACTTGCTTGGTTAAAGTCACTCCGAGGTACTTTATATTGTTTGGGTCTATTATGAAGGGTGTCCTTTCCCTAATTTCTTTCTCGGCTTGTTTCTCTTTTCTGTAGAGGAAGGCTACTGATTTATTTGAGTTAATTTTATACCCAGCCACTTTGCTGAAGTTGTTTATCAGCTTTTGTAGTTCTCTGGTGGAACTTTTGGCATCACCTAAATATACTATCATATCATCTGCAAATAGTGATATTTTGACTTCTTCTTTTCCGATCTGTATCTCCTTGACCTCCTTTTGTTGTCTGATTGCTCTGGCTAGAACTTCAAGAACTATATTGAATAAGTAGGGAGAGAGTGGGCAGCCTTGTCTAGTCCCTGATTTTAGTGGGATTGCTTCAAGTTTCTCTCCATTTAGTTTAATGTTAGCTACTGGTTTGCTGTATATGGCTTTTACTATGTTTAGGTATGGGCCTTGAATTCCTATTCTTTCCAGGACTTTTATCATGAAGGGGTGTTGATTTTGTCAAATGCTTTCTCAGCATCTAATGAAATGATCATGTGGTTTTTGTTCTTTCAGTTTGTTTATATAATGGATCACGTTGATGGTTTTCCGTGTGTTAATGTCCTGCATACCCTGGGATGAAGCCTACTTGATCGCATGGTGGATGATTGTTTTTAGTGTATCTTGGAATCAGTTTGCCCAGAATTTATTGAGCATTTTGCTCAATCAGAATTAACTTATAAGGGAAATTGGTCTGAAATTCTCTTTCTGTGTTGGTCTTTGTATGGTTTTAGGTACTAAAATTGTGACTTCATAGAAGGTTTGGTGTTTCCTCTGGCGTCCGAGATGTGTGTGCAGAGTGCAGTCTCTTCTGGTTTCCCAGGCATGTCTGCCTCTCTGAAGTTGTTAGCTCCCCTCCCACAGGATTTGGGTGCAGGGGCATTTATCCGGTCGGTTTCCCTCAGGTTTGGCGGTGTCTCAGGCACTGGGGTCCTGCGGCTCCTGGAGCCCTCTCCCAGGAACAGGGCCTTATACAGTTTCCTCTTGGGCCAGGGATGTGGGCAGTGGTGGGTAGTGTTGGTGGTCTCTTCCGGCTCTCTGCGGCCTCAGGAGTGCCCTCCTGACCAGGTGGTGAGTCCTCTCTCCATGGGGTTTGGGAGCAGAGAGCTGCTGTGGGCCAGGGATCTGGGGTGTGGGACTCGGTAAACCTGGGAAGTGCCGGTCCTAGAGAATTCTGCCTCTGTGTGTCCAGGGATTCTAGGCAGGTCTCTTGCAGCAGAAAAGTTGGTCTTACCTGTGGTCCTGAGGCTCAGTTTGCTCCAAATTGGGGTTTTGCAGGATGCAGTAACCTGGGCTGGCATTTGTTTTCTCTTAGGATCTGTATGACATCTGTCCAGGATTTTTCTGGCTTTCATAGTCTCTGGCGAGAAATCCTGGTGTGATTTCTGATAGGTCTGCCTATATTTACTTGACCTTTTTTTTCCCTCACTGCTTTAATATTCTTTCTTTATTTTGTGCATTGATTGTTTTGATTATTATATGACAGGAGGATTTTCTTTTCTGGTTCAATCTATTTGGAATTCTTTAGGCTTCTTGTATGTTTAGGGGCATCTCTTTCTTTAGGTTAGGGAAGTTTTCTTCTATGACTTTGTTTAAGATATTTACTGGTCCTTTGAGCTGGGAATCTTCACTCTCTTCTATACCTATTATCCTTAGGTTTGATCTTCTCATTGAGTCCTGGATTTCCTGTATGTTTTGGACCAGTAGCTTTTTCCGCTTTACATTATCTTTGACAGTTTAGTCAATGATTTCTATGGAATCTTCTGCTCCTGTGATTCTCTCTTCCATCTCTTGTATTCTGTTGGTAGGCTTCCATTATCCTGGCTCCTTGTCTCTTCTTTTGGTTTTCTATATCAGGAGTTGTTTCCATGTGTTCTTTCTTGATTGCCTTCTATTTCCATTTTAATTCCTTCAACTGTTTGATTGTGTTTTTCCTGGAATTCTTTCAGGGATTTTTGTCTCCTCTCTATGGGCTTCTACTTGTTTATTTATGTTTTTTCCTGGAATTTTCAGGGATTTTGTTATTCTCTTATAGGCTTCTACTTGTTTATTTATGTTTTCCTTGCATTTCTCTAAGGGAGTTCTTCATGTCTTTCTTGAAATCCTCCAGTATCATGATCAAATATGATTTTAAATCTAGATCTTGCTTTTCTGGTGTGTTTGGATATTCAGTGTTTGCTTTGGTGGGAGAATTGGGCTCCGATGATGCCATGTAGTCTTGGTTTCTCTTGCTTGGGTTCCTGCTGCTTGCCTCTTGCCATCCGATTATCTCTGGTGTTTCTTTGTTTGCTAGACTGTCCTATAAGCCTGTGTGTCAGGAGTGTGGTAGACCTGTTTTCCTGTTTTCTTTCAGTCTTTTATGGGAACAGAGTGTTCTGCTTTAGGGCGTGTAGTTTTTCCTGTGTACTGGTCTTCAGCTGTTCCTGTGGGCATGTGTTGTGTGTGGCACTCCTTGAAGTCAGTTTTCCCCACTGGGATGGTGGCCTAGAAATCCATGGTACAGGGTCAGCTCTAGAAGTAGATGGAAACAGGGTGATCCTGTCCCAGACTGCTCTTGGTTTCTGTTTTCTAAAGGGGTCTGGAGGGTCCCTCTGAGCAGACGTGGTGTTTTCACCTGTGCTTCCAGTTGTGTCAGTACTCCTGGGAGATCACTTCTCTCCCAGTGGAATTTTGGAATAGAGAGCTGTGGCACAGGGTCAGCTCTGGGTGCAGGTAGAAACAGGAAGGCTTATCTTATCTTTCCCCTGATATCACCAAGGCTCTCTCTGACACCAACTATATGTGTCGGTACCAAGTGAAAGACTCCATTTCAGGCCTTCTATCATGCACCAATGTAAATTTGAGTTTTGAAGACCCTTAGACACCCAAATGCTCCCATGCTCCCCAGAATTAACCTGATATTCTGCTGTCTGACAAATGAGAATGATTTAGTTCTTCCCTCTGCCCCACAACATTATCCTAAAGCAGTTAGGACATAAGTCAACGTACAGACTAAAACTGTTTAACCACAAACATTGTCTGTACGACCAACTCTTCTTCTCATTAGAGAATCTGTGTGTATTAAATTGCTCCATAGGTTAATAAAAAACAAAACAAACAAAACAACAAAAACCATGGCTTCTCTCTGTATTGCCAGTGACAGGATATTTAGCTTACGTTTCAGGATAGAAAGTATTTGTAAACAAAGGATGGCAGAATAATCTCTCAGGTAAGTATCCAAATCTCCTTTAAGCCCTTCCAGGTTTTGGCATTGTTTCTGGATCTCTGGGACCTTATCGGATCTTTTGCCCAGATCTCAGAAACAGGATTGGACCCCTAGAGGACAAGGGACAAGAATGACAGGTCTCAGAAAGCACTGTGTTTGGTCAGTTTCTGCAGTCTCAGCTGTCCTGTTTGTTTCTGTAGTGATAAAGCTTTGAACAGAACGAACTTGGGGAGGAAAATGCTTATTTTAAATTATACTTCATACACCATAGACCATCACCAAGGGAAGTAAGCCCAGAAATCCAGAAAGGAACCTTGAGGCAGGAACTGAAGCAGAAGTAAAAAAAAATTCACTTGTTTACTGCCTTCCTTCTGATGTCTAGGCCTCATATTCCACCTGCCCAAGGACGCACCAAGAGCTGGTTCTTTGAGACAATCAACAAGATAGATAAACATTCAGCCAGATTAACCAGAGGGCATAGAGAGAGTATTCAAATTCTTTTATTTACATTTCGAATGTTATCCACCTTCCCAGTTTCCCTTCTACAAATCCTGTATCTTCTTCCCCACCATCTCTCTCTATGAGAGTGTTCCCTTATCTGCCTACACACTCCTGCCTTAGTATACTAGCATCTCTCTACACTGGGTCATTGAGCCTCCACAAAACAAAGGGCCTCCCCTTTCATTGACACCAGATAAGGCAATCCTTTGCTACATATCCAGCTGAAGCAATGGATCCCTCCATGTGCACCCTTTGGCTGGTGGTTTAGTCCCTCGGAACTTTGGGCAAATCTATTTGAGATTGTTCTTCTTATGGGGTTTCAACCCCCATTCAGCTCCTTCAGTTCTTGCCTCAGTCCTCCATTGGGTTCCAATATTTGTTTGGGTACATCTACATATATATGCTCAGGCTCTGGCAGAGCTTCTCAGGGAACAGCTGTACCAGTCTCCTGTCAGCAAGCTCTTCTTGTTATTAGCGATTGAGTCTGGGCTTGGTAGCTGAACATGGAATGGATAACTAGGTGGGGCATTTTCTGGATGACCTTTCCTTCAGACTCTGTCCCACTCCTTGTCCCTGCATTTCTTTTTGTCAGAAGGAATTCTGGATTATTATTTTAGAGGTGGGTGTGTGGTCCCATCCAGGAGTACTTTTTTTGAAACAGAATATTTTTATCCTATTTTCACAGTCCTTGACATGAGCAAAATGCTTCCTGCTATAGACTCTCTTTTCTTATTTGGTAGTGGAAATGTCATAGGCTGGTAGCTTAGTATCAGTTCTGTATTTTACAAAGAGTTGACTCTGGGGGAGGGCCCCTCCTTATGAACCTTCATTGATCTACATTACTACTTAGTAGATGGAGCCTCAGCATCTCTAACCAGCTGGAGAGCTCTTTGCTTCTCTCTTCATTCATGTCCTTGCTTTCATCCCTTGACTTGATACCATATGCACCAGTATGGTTGTGCAGCAAAACTCATTTCTGGTAATGTTGCTCTTCACCTTGAGTCATTTCCTTCTACAACTTGTGTCACAGCTGTCTAGAGGAAGTGAACAAATGAAAAATGGACGGACACACAAACACAAACAGAAAAGCTGAGATTGGCTTGATATCTGTGATGGAGAAGCCACAGCACCCTTCACTGTGTAGATCATATTCCATTGAAAAAGGAAGCGATGTTATTCTATATAGATATACAAGGAAGAAGGTCATTGAATGCAGTTGAGCAGGGAGGCAGGTTATTGCATACGGGCCAGCAGGGAGAAAGTTTCAGCTGATCTCAGGAGTAATCTGCCGTCTCTGTAGGGTCTTCCTATGCTGTAAAACATCTAAAGTTGGGGAAGCTATAGTGACATTCTCACACACTGAGACCATTCCCTTACCTGGATTCCAAGGGAAGATTTTTGTCATCCCACTGAGCTTTTACCCAGGGAGTGTTTGTCCTTACTATGTGTCTGATCCACTGGTCATTGACAGAGCTGTGCCACTTGGAAGTAAACACGTTTATTTAAGACTTGGCTGGTTTCCTACATAACCATTCATGGTCAGATCTCTTAACCTCTTAGAAATGTTCCAGTTCATTTGCCACAGCACTGTCATGAGGAGTCCATGCCAGCAAGCATCAGGGCATGGCAGCTGGAATTAGAAATTGAGAGTTCACATCTTGAATCCAAATATAAAGCAGAGGTGAACAGGAAGTGGTAGTAGGTTTTAGTTTAAATCTGGCCTGTCTTTGATTCGATGTACCATGACTGCCTCACCGAAGCCTCCCAGCTGCTCTCTCCCTGTACATTTTCCTATCATTTTCCTTTTAAATTTTCTTTAAATTTTACACTCACAACTCAAATCCTAAGCTGAGCATATGGAAATTAATGGATATAGAATCAATACTTCATGGAATCCATATATTCCACCTGAGGACTGACCCCAGCAAAATGGTGCCTGCTAACACGCTAGATTGAGAGCCTCAGAGCCGATGGGAAGTCATGGGAGGCCCAAGCGTCTCTCACACCAGAGGAGACATTTTACAAAGTATGAAATGGTTTGGGTTTGATTACACTTGAAGTTCAAAATGAGAAAAGTTAAATTGTCTAGTTGGTTCAAACTTTCTGATCCCTCCCAGATAACTCAGATAAAGTTTGTGTCCAGCCCTCCCCAGATGGCTGTTATTCAGATCACAGAGAGTAAGATCAAAGGCAGGGAAGATGCTCCACTGGGATGCCATGTCTGTGTGCTCCACAGTGAAAAGTTGTCACATTCTACAAACACTAAAATTACAGATTGCTCACAGGCAATCCTTAAGCCTGTGCAGGGTCTCCTCAGGCACAGAGTCCTTCAGCACATCTATCTGGGTAAGTGTCCTGAACCCATATCTAGACTCAGAAGGTGGTCTGGTCCAGGCAGGCTGAGGGAGGAGGAGTTCCTAGGCTACAAGGAGGTTTTAGCATCTGCAATGGAGACATATTTCTGACGCTCCTCAGTACAGGGAAATGTGTTCTGCATGGGTGACAAAAGTGTTTTCTTCTTAGGATTTTCAGTTTTTGGTACTCCTAAAATTCATGTTTAGCACTCTCCTGGAATATCCATAGATTTTTTTGTTTTGTATTCATATTTTGAAAGTAATGACTATGTCAGCACTTAAGTCACACAGTACATTTCCTGGCATATTCTTTCCTACAGATCTTCTCCTGTTACCAAGGAAACCTTAAACCCACAGATTAATGTAATGCCTTCTGCTCTGTCTCTGTCTAGAACTCTTTTGGACTTGAATTTTTTTAATTGGATAATTTTTATTTATATTCCAAATGTTATTCCCTTTCCCGGTTTCCAGTCCATAAACTGCTTATCGCATCCCCACAACCCCTACTTCTATGAGGGTGTTCCCGAACCCATTCACCCTCCCCTTCCCCTCTCCCCTCTCTGGCACTCCCTTATACTGGTGGAGTCAAGCCTTGGCAGGACTAAGGGCTTCTCCTTCCATTGGTGCCTAATGAGCCATCCTCTGCTACACATGCAACTGGAGCCATGGGTCGGTCTGTCCATGTATACTTTTGTCATACAGATCTTTCACTTGCTAGGTTAGAGTCACACTGAGGTATTTTATGTTATTTGTGAGAATTGTGAAGGGTGTCGTTTCCCTAATTTCTTTCTCACATGTTTATACTTTGAGTAGAGGAAGACTACTGATTTGTTTGAGTTGATTTTATATTTAGCAACTTTGCTGAAGTTGTTTATCAGCTGTAGAAGTTCTTTGGTGGAACTTTTCGGGTCATTTGATTATACTATCATATCATCTGCAAAGGCTGTGATATTTTGACTTCTTCCTTTTCAATTTGTATTCCATTGAACTGCCTGAGTTGTGTGATTGCTCTGGCTAGGACTTCCAGTACTATATTTAATAAGTAGGGAGAGAGTGGGCAGCCTTGTCTAGTCCCTGATTTTAGTGGGATTGCTTCAAGTATCTCTCCTTTTAGTTTTATGTTGACTACTGGTTTCCTATATATTCCTTTTACTATTTTTATGGATGGGCATTGAATTCCTGATCTTTCCAAGACTTTTTATCATGAAGGAGTGTTGAATTTTGTCAAATGCTTTCTCAGCATCTAATGAAATGATCACGTGTCTTTTCTTTGAAATTGTTTATGTAGTGGATTACATTGATGGATTTCAATATAGTGAACCATCCCTGGGATGAAGCCTACTTGCTCATGATGGATGATTATTTCGATGTCTTCTTGGATTTGGTTTGCAAGAATTTTATTGAGTATTTTTGCATCTATATTCATAAGGGAAATTGGTCTGAAGTTCTCTTTTTTTGTTGGGTCTTTGTATGGTTTAGGTATAAGCATAATTGTAGCTTCATAGAAGGAATTGGGTAGTGTTCCTTCTGTTTCTCTTTTGTTGAGTAGTTTGAACAGTCTTGGTATTAATTCTTCTTTGAAGGTTTGATAGAATTCTGCTTTAAACCCATCTGGTCCTGGACTTTTATTGGCTGGGAGACTTTTAATAACTGCTTCTCTTTCTTTAGGAGTTATGGGACTATTTAGATGGCTTATCTGATCCTGATTTAATTTTGGCACCTTGTATCTATCTAGAAAATTGTCCATCTCCTTCAGGTTTTCCAGTTTTTTTTTTTTTTACTATAAGCTCTTGTCGTAAGATCTGATGATTTTTTTTAATTTCTTCAGATTCTGTTGTTATGTCTCCTTTTTCTTTTTTGTTTTTGTTAATTTGGACACTTTCTCTATGCCTTCTGGATAATCTGGCTAAGGGTTATCTATCTTGTTGATTTTCTCAAAGAACCAGCTTTTGGTTTTGTTGATTCTTTTTTTTTTTTGGTTCTTTTTGTTTCTATCTGGTTGATATAATCTCTCAGTTTATTATATCCTCCAATCCAATCCTCTTGCATGTATTTGCTTCTCTTTGTTCTAGAGCTTTTAGGTGTGCTGTCATGCTGTTAGTGTACGCTCTCTCCAGTTTCACTTGGGAGACACTCAGACCTGTGAGTTTTCCTCTTAGCCCTGCTTTCTTTGTGCCCCACAAGTTTGGGTACGTTCTGCCTCCATTTTCATTAAAATCTAAATAGTCTTTAATTTCTTTATTTCTTTCTAGACCAAATTATCTTTGAGCAGAGAGTTACTCAGCTTCCATGTGTATGTGGGATTTCTGTTATTTTTGCTGTTATTGAAGACCAGCCTTAGTATGTGGCGATCTGATAGTTTGCATGGGATTATTTCAATCTTCTTGTATCTGTTGAGGCTTTTTTTTGACCGATTATATGGTCAGTTTTGGAGAAGGTGCCATGAGGTGCTGAGAAGAAGGTATATTTTTTTGTTTTAGGATGAAATGTTCTACAGCTATCTGTTCAATCCATTTGGCAATAACTTCTGTTAGTTTCTCTGTATCTCTGTTTATTTTCTGTTTCCATGATCTGTTCATTGATGAGAGTGTGGTATTGAAATCTCCCACTATTATTGTGTGAGGTGCAATGTGTACTTTGAGTTTTAGTAAGATTTCTTTTATTAATGTCGTTGACCTTGCATTTGGAGCATAGATATTCAGGATTGAGAGTTCATCTTGGTAGATTTTTTTTTCTTTGATGAATATGAACTGTCCTTCATTATCTTTTTGATAACTTTTGGTTGAAAGTTGATTTTATTATATATTAGAATGACTACTCCAGATTGTTTCTTGGGACCAATTGTTTTCCAGCCTTTTCTCTGAGGTAGTGTCTCTCTTTTCACTGAGTTCTGTTTTCCTGTGTGCAGCAAAATGCTGGGTCCTCTTGATGTATGCAGTTTGTTAGTGTATGTCTTTATATTTGGAAATTGAGTCTATTGATGTTAAGAGATACTAAGTAATAGTGATTGTTGTTTACTGCTTTTTTCTGTTGTTAGAGGTGGAATTATGTTTGTGAGGCTATCTTCTTTTGGGGTTCTTGCAAGTAGTTTACTTTCTTGCTTTATCTAAGGTGTAGTTCCTCTCCTTGTGTTGGAGTTTTCATCTATTATCCTTCATAGGTCTATATTTGTGGAAAGATATTATGTAAATTTGGTTTTGTCATGGAATATCTTGGTCTCTCCATCTATGTTAATCAAGAGTTTTGCTGGATATAGCAGTCTGGGCTGGCATTTGTGTTCCCTTAGAGTCTGTATAACATCTGCCCAGGATCTTCTGGCTTTCATAGTCTCTGTTGAGATGTCTAATGTAATTCTTATAGGTCTGCCTTCATATGTTACTTGACCATTTTCCCTCACTGCTTTTAAAATTGTTTCTTTGTTTTTTGCATTTAGTGATTTGACTATTATGTGACAGGAGGAATATCTTTACTGGTCCAATCTATTTGGAGTTCTGTAGGCTTCCTGTATGTTTATGGGCATCTTTTTCTTTAGGCTAGGGAAGTTTTCTTAAATAATTTTGTTGAAGATATTTACTTGCCCTTTAAATTGTGAATCTTCACTCTCTTTTATACCCATTATCCTTAGGTTTGACCTTCTCATTGTATCCTTATTTCCTGTTTTGGGTTCGAAGCTTTTTGTGTTCTAAATTTCCTTTGACAGTTGTGTCAATGTATTCCATGGTAGCTTCAGCTGTGCGATTCTCTCTTCTATCTCTTGAATTCTGTTGGTGATGCTTTCATCTATGACTCCTCATCTCTTTTGTAGATTTTATCCTGTTGTGATGTCTTTATTTTTTCTATTTTCATTTTTAGATCCTGGATGGTTTTGTTCGATTCCTTCACCTATTTGTTTTGTCCTGTATTTATTTAAGGGAGTTTTATATATTCTTCTTAAAGTCCTCTATCATCACCATGAGATGCAATTTCAAATCTCAATCTTGCATTTCCTGAGTGTTGGGATACCCATTATTTGCTCTGCTGGTAGAACTGAGCCCTAATGTTGTCTAAGAGTCTTTGTTTCTGTTGTTTAGTTTCTTGCACTTGCCTCTCTCTATCAGATTTTCTTTGATGCTAGCTAGTCTTGCTGTCTCTGACGATGGCTTGACCCTTTGGTAAACCTTTGTGTTAGCACTCCTGTTGACCTTCTTCCTTATAGCCAGATTTGGCTACAGAGCTGTGTCACAGGGTCACAGGGTCAGCTCTGGGTAGCCTGGTCAGCTTGTGCAGTCCTGTGCCTGCCTGCTCCTGTGTCCAGAGGGTTCCAGGTGGGATCCTCTTGGGCCAGGAATGTGAACAGAAGTAGTTGTTTCTCCTGAGCTCTCAGGATTGTCTTCACTTCTTAGAGTCCAGCTCTCTCCCAGTCGGATCTGGGTACAGAAAACTGTGGTACCAGCTCAGCTCCAGGTACTGTCAGAAACAGGAAGGATTCTGTCCCAGACTATTCCTGGGTTCCTGTGTCTTGAGGGCTCCAGGCAAGTACCTTGGTGTGGAACTGGTGGTCTTCCCTCTGCACTTAGTTGTGTCAGTGCTCCAGTTAGACTTGACTTCTTCAGTTTGAATAAAAATTCAGAGAGTAGAAGCTGTGTTGGTTTGAATATGCTTGGCCCAGGGAGTAGCACTATTAGGAAATTTGGCCTTGTTTTAATAGATGTGCCCTTGTTGGAGGAATTGTGTCACTGTGGACATGGGCTTTAAACCCTTGTCCTAGCTTTGTGGAATGTAGTCTTTTCCTGCTTGCCTTTGTAACAAGATGTAGATCTCTCACTATGCCAGCATGGATGTGGGCATGCTCTTGACTAGATGATTGTGGACTGAAACTCGGAACCTGTATTCCAGCCCCAATTAAATATTGTTCTTGTAAGAATTGCCTTTGTCATGGTGTCCTGTCCCATCAGTAAAACCCTACCTAAGACAGAAGTTGGTACCAGGGATTGGGGTATTGCTGTGATAGGCCTGACCATGCCTTTTCTTCAAAGAATGTGAATTTTGGGACTTTGGATTTGTAATGTAGTGGGAGGCTTTAAGTAGGGCTTATGGGCCATCCTAATGGTAATATGGAAGACTTTGTTGCACAGGGTTATTTGAACTGTGGAAGTCTGGCTCTAGAGATTTTGGATCTGAATATTAATATTTGACCCAAACCCTTTGTAAGAGCCCTGAAAATCAGCGGTGGATTGCAAACACTGTAATTCTGAAGTTTCATTGGAGACATCAAAATGTTTGAGTTGCTAGAGCTATGGGTTATTTCCTGAGGAAAGCTGCTAATGGGAGTGCAACAGCCCAGGAAAATGAGTTTGGTTCAGTCCACAAAGATGAAAAAGAAGTTGGAGATTTGAAAACCACTTTGACATCAGACATGGGGATAAAGAGTTTGGAGTTTGCCCAGCTTGTTTCCTGTGTTACTTTGGGGATTATAGTTAAGTGGTTGAATGACTCTTGAAGAGACTTTAAACTTTGGAATTTTTACATGTTTGAGACTGCTATAGCATATTAGGACATTGGAGATTAGCCTAAATATGTATTATTATTATACTATAGCTAGGTATGTCTCCCACAGTGTCATGTGTTTGAATAAGCCTATGGGGCCAGGCAATGGAATGTAGTGTTTTGAATATGGTTGGCCCAGGGAGTGGCACAATATTAGGAGGTGTGACCTATTGGACTAAGTGTGACTTTTTTGAAGAAGTGGGTCACTGTGGGGATGGGCATGAGACCCTCCTCCTAGCTACCTGTAAGATAGTCTTCTTTTGTTACCTTTGGAACAAGATGTAGAACTCTCTTTTCCTCCTGCACGATGCCTTCCTGGATGCTGTCATGCTCCCACCTTGGTGATAAGGGACTGAATCTCTGAACCTGTAAGACAGCCCCACTTAAATTTTGCCCTCATAAGAGTTCTCTTGGTCATGGTGTCTGTTCACAGTAATACAACCCTAACTTAGATAGAATCTTTACAAGGAAATAAAGCTGCAGGTTCAAAGCTGCACAGTGGATAGCCTCATAGTGTGCTGCGTCTCACTCCCTGTTTTTCTAGAGCTACGAGCACTCAGAACCTGTCCTTATCCTGGGCTCTGACCCAGGGGATGTCCCATCTAAGGAACATGGTTGCCAGTTATGAAGTGTCAGGTCCATGGTGTACTTTGTCATGGTTTCCCCAGACCCTAAGTACAGGAATATAAACTCTTTTATCTTGGGAGAAGCAATTACAAAGCACTCAAATAATGGAATACCTTGATGTTGTTGCTTTCTCCAGGTCTGGTGTCTCTTTCTTGCTTTCTTAATTCCCCAAACTGTATCTTCTCATGGTGTTTCCGAGGATGAGTTTTTAAATACTGCAACAGTCTATCTACAGGGTGAGCCCAGAGGAAAATAAAAAGTATTTCAGTCACTCCTTAGCCCAAGTACTTCTTATGGTTTCTCCCATCACACCCTCGGAGTTCCTTTTCTTCATCGTCTCTCTGGACACAGTGCTGACATCTGCTTACTCAAGGTTTTCCTTGTATGAGTCATCAGTGACTTCTTCACCACTATCTTCCATGTAGTAGTCCATGTAGTATTTTTAGATAAATAATACTGCTCAATGGAACTCCATTTCAAACAGAACCTTCTTTCTTGAAGCAGAGCCAGTTCTACCTTCCAAACCAACAATCCATTCTACAGGGAGGCACAGAAAAGATGAGAGCTATGGTTAGGGTGAGCTATGTGACAATGACAAATATAAGCACACAGTTTCATAAACATAAGGACAGAAACATATTGCTCAGACCTGACCTAAACTTGCTCTTTACTCAGCCACTCAACACCACGATATAGGTAGGCTGCATCCATGTCATAGAGGAGGACGCAGGCTGTCTGCCTTTCTCCTCCCTGGAGGTAGTGCACACACAGGGTCATAAGCACCCAGCATGAAGTGGATTCTGCAGAGAGGCTTCCCTCTTCCATTCTGCTAATTCCCCTTTATCCCCAGATGACAAGGTCAGGTCATTGTACTGAACACTGGCCACTTGTTTGGGGTCTATTTATAATGCCACAGATTTCAGGCTGTCCATGATGTGTTTAACTGAAGGACAACACAGAGTCTACAGCCATGGATTTCTGGCTCCATGCAGGACATGGGCCTATCTCTGTACTCCTAAGCAGTTTGAAGTCTCTACAGTTGCTCTAGCAAAGAATGCTCAGAATTCTTCTGGATATTTCTCACTCTAGGTGCATTTTGTTCTCCTGTTATGTACTTTTAGCCTTTCCTTCCTCTTCCCCAACTTATTCCACACAGTCATGTTTTTTTCTTATGTTCAAAACTTCATGTGTCCCTGAAGGAAACATGATAGACCAGGATATAGAAGGTAATTTAGGAACGGTACAATTTTATCCCAAGGACACATGCTCAAGTTGCAGACTGAACTAATGTGCAAAAGTCTGTGCAAAATACATCATATTTCTGATGGCAGCAAGTGGCTGTCCTGTTCTCCTAGTTCCTGTGCTGTGTTATGTAATTATACATGTGAGGAGTAACATCCAGGAAGTCAGACAATATAACCATTTTTAGCATATTTCTATGAAGTGCTTACAGTCACTAGAATGCATTGAGTATGAATAATGCATTAGTCCATCATTTCCTACATACTTTCACATAGGCACATCTGAGTGTGCTGCAAAGACTGGTGCTCGCAGGTGGTCAAGGCTGTTGCTTGTGTCTCTCCTGACAAACTGGTGCCCACAGTTACAGGACATCTTGTCTCTCTCCAGCTGTTTATGTAAAGAGAAAAGCGCTCTCAGATTTCATCTCCATTCTAATAAGGATCCTCTGACTTCAGGGCAACCAGCTCCCGAATCCACAATGCTATGAATGTACCTTAAGATTCCTGTCTCCTGACCCTCCCACCCCAACCTCAGTTTTTCTAAGTGATTTTTGTTTTGTTTTGCAGGGCTGTAGATACTGAAGTATCCAAAAAATGCACAACCCGTACCCCACTATACAGAGAATGACAACCCTCTTGGTATTATACTACACTACAGTACAATGTGATTTGAAAAACTATGAAAGTATTTCATCTCATACTCTTAATTTTCCATTGATAATTTTTCTTGTATCAGTGAACATTTTATAATACTATCTGCCTCATATGTGTTAAATGTTCATTAAAAGAAATGATGAGCTGTACATAAAATACTCACTACATTTCTCATGTTCACTGTTCAGGCTTCTCTTAAGTCTGGAGAAGCCTCCTGCACCTAGAAGGAAATAAAAGACTCCTGTGGAGCCTATCCTTCAAGACTGGGTGGATTCTTGTCATTTAATCATGATCTTAGAATAGGATGACCATAAGTCTATTTTAACTGTTGTTTTATTTACTACCCTGATCTTACATGCCAAAAGAGAAAAAAAGTAAGAGTATATTCACAGTTATAATTGATTCTCAGGGTCTTTTCTCAGAGTATAGGTTGGACAGAGAAAGACCAGGACTTCACACTGTGTGGAAAGGGAACCTGGCTCTGTCATTCTAGTGTTTTGTTCATTTTGTCATTTCTGTTTCAGTCAGGGAAAGAGCTGATCAGCCATTAACAGAGCTGATTTGTTCCTCCCAGGTCACATGACAAGGCACTGCATGAGAAAACCAGCAGCTGACATGTCTATAGAGATCATTCTGTGCCACAAACAGTTCCATGTTTGGTGGGTATGTATACAGCATGTGCTTCCACACCTAGGGTCCTCTCACACAGGTACAGCACTGACAGTCTGTATGCTCCAAAGGGGTGACTGGAACTCTGAGTTCTTAAGGTCACACTCTTAGGAAATTGCAGTAGGTAGAATTTGATTCAAAGTCCAAATTAGTAACCATTTGTTTTGGAGATTCATTAAGAATATTTACCCTAGCTGGTCAGTCTTGGCACATGACATGTTTTTTATCCAACCACTTCGAATGTAGAAGCTGGGAGATCTCTGAGTCAGAGGCCAGCTTGATTTACAGAGTGAGTCCTAGGATATCCAGGGCTTCACAGAGAAACCCTGTCTTGAAAATTTGAGAAAGGGAGGGAGGGAGAGAGAGAGAGAGAGAGAGAGAGAGAGAGAGAGAGAGAGAGGAAGAGAGAAGAAGAGAGAAGAGGAGAGGAGAGAAAAAAAACTGTATATAAGAGATAAACACAGAACACACATAGAGAGACACACAGACACACACACACACACACACACACACACACACACACAGATGAGAGAGAGAGAGAGAGAGAGAGAGAGAGAGAGAGAGAGAGAGAGAGAGAGATGAATATTTTTCCTGGTGAAAAAACAGGAGAATAAAGCAGACACTGAAATAAATGACCCTGTGCAGTGAACCCATGGGCACACAGTTTTCTAGGAGGGCATATTTCTCATTCTATACAATCTTCTCCATTCAAATTGACCAGATGGGTAAAATTATTGTGCCTGACAATCAAATGAGATGTAGCTCTTGCCCCAGAATAAACAAAACTATGAACCAGGAGAGGAATGATTCTTAGAATTCATGGAAATATTTAGTGTACAAGAAAGTTTATATTCTAAGGTAGCCTCAATAGTACACACAATTCAGCCTTGATCGGTAAGCATTGGTACAAATATTGTAAATGCCAAGAAGTGCTTGCTTACAGGAGTCTGACAGACCAGTCTCCTGAGAGGTGCTGCCAGGGCCTGACAAATACAGACACAAATGCTCGCAGCTAAGCATTGAACTGAGTTTGTGGTCCCTATTGGAGGAATTAAAGGACTGAAGGAGCTGAAGATGTTTGCAACCCATAGGAAGAAAAATATCATCCAACCAGAACCCCCAGAGTTCCCAAGGAGTAACTCACCTACCCAAGAGTACACATGGAGCAATCCATGGCTCCAGCCCCATACATAGCAGAGGATGTCTTGTTGGGCATCAGTGGGAGGAGAGGCCCTTGGACTTGTGAAGGCTGGATGCTGCAGTGTAGGAAAATGCCAGGGCAACATGGCAGGGTGAGTGGGGAGCACCTTCATAGAATCAGGGGGAGGGAGGATGGGTTAGGATTTTCTGGTTGGGAAATGAGGAAAGGGAATAAATAACATTTGAAATGTAAATAAAGAAAATATCCAATAAAAGAACAGAAAAAAGAAAAGCATTAGGTCAGTGTCGATGGATTTGAGGTGGTGTGAGCTGGAGCTGAGTTTGTGACATGAAATCAGGATGAGGTGACAACTTGTTGCCAGCCTGATGAATGTTGGCAGTTGTGAACAAGGCTGTATTTTGTAATGAAGTGTTTTCTCTTTTCTTCTCAGGTTTTTGGTATTTGCTTCCTATCCACATACAATGAATAAAGACAACACACTCCACGTTGACACAATCATGAAAATCACTATGTTCTCTGAAGTGAGTGTTGGCATCTCAGCTAACAGTATCCTGTTTTTTGCTCACCTGTGCATGCTCCTTGGAGAGAACAAGCCTAAGCCCATTCATCTCTACATTGCATCCTTGTCCCTAACACAACTAATGCTGCTTATAACTATGGGACTCATAGCTGCAGACATGTTTATGTCTTGGGGGAGGTGGGATTCTACCCCATGCCAGTCCCTTATCTATTTGCACAGGCTTTTGAGGGGTTTTACCCTCTGTGCTGCCTGTCTGCTGAGTGTCTTTTGGATGATCACTCTTAGTCCTAGAAGCTCCTGTTTATCAAAGTTTAAACATAACTCTCCCCATCACATCTCAGGTGCCTTTCTTTTCCTTTGTGTTCTCTATATGTCTTTTAGCAGTCACCTCTTAGTATCAATTATTGCTACCCCCAATTTAACCTCAAATATTTTTATGTATGTTTCTCAGTCCTGCTCACTTCTACCCATGAGTTACTCCAGAACAAGCACGTTTTCCACAACAATCGCCATCAGGGAAGCTTTTCTTATCAGTCTCATGGCCCTGTCCAGTGGGTTTATGGTGACTTTCCTATGGAGACACAAGAAGCAGGCCCAGCATCTTCACAGCACCGGCCTTTCTTCAAAGGCATCTCCAGAACGAAGGGCAACCAGAACCATCCTGCTGCTCATGAGCTTCTTTGTGGTTCTCTACATTTTAGAAAATGTTGTCTTCTACTCAAGGATGAAGTTCAAGGACGGGTCAACGTTCTACTGTGTCCAAATTATTGTGTCCCATAGCTATGCCACCATCAGCCCTTTTGTGTTTCTTTGCACTGAAAAGCATATGACTAAGATTTTGAGGTCAGTGTGTACCAGAATAATAAATATTTGATTTTTCAGTGATGGGTATGAACACTGAATATAATCCCCTAATTTGTCATCAGAGGTTTGGGTCATGACATATCTAGAACATTCTGGGCTTAAAATGATATATGAAATTTTCTTTTTTTCCTGTTAAATCTGTTTCCTTTGTGTGTGGATGACAAGTATATAAAGGAAAATTAAACAGGATGCCCTCTTAGACATCACATGAGGTTTATATTTCTCAGTGTGTTTTCAAAGGAAATCTGTGAGAAGGCTCTCATTTGACTTGGGTCCCCACATTGCTTTTAAGAGCATAAGAAGGATAGATTTTAATATTTTTTAATGTATTTACACTACAAATGTTATTCCCTTTACATTTTCTCATCCATAACCCCCATATTCCATCCTTTCTTCCACTTCTTCTATGAGGATATTCCCCCAGCCAGACATCTAACCCTTCATGCATCCCTGCCGTGATATTCCCCTATTCTGGTTATTATAAATAATGCTGCTATGAACACCATGCAACATCTGTCTCTGTTGTATGTTGGAGCATTTTTTGGGCATATGCCCAGGAGTGGTATAGTTGGGTCCTCAGTTAGTATTATGTCCAATCTTCTGAGGAACATCCAGACTGATTTTCAGAGTGGTGTACCAGCTTGCAATCCCACCAACAACTGAGGAATGTTCCTCTTTCTTCACATCCTTGCCAGCATCTGCTGTCTACTGAGGATTTTTTTTATCTTAGTCATTCTGACTGGTGAGAGGTGGAATCTCACAGTTGTTTTGTTTTGCATTTCCCTAATGACTAAGGATGTTGAACATTTCTATTTTATAATTTTTTATTAGATATATTTCTTTTTTTAAGCACTCTTTTTCCCTCCATCTTTATTAAATTGGGTATTTCCTATTTACATTGCATTTGTTATTCCTTTTCCCGGTTTCCAGGCCAACTTCCCCCTAACCACTCCCCATCCCCTTCTATATGGGTATTCCCCTCCCCATCCTCCGCCCATTACTGCCCTCCTCCCCAACAATCACATTCACTGGGGGTTCAGTCTTGGCAGGACCAAGGGCTTCCTTTCCCTTCCACTGATGCTCTTACTAGGCTATTCATTGCTACCTATGAGGTTGGAGCCCAGGGTCAGTCCATGTATAGTCTTTGGGTAGTGGCTTAGTCCCAGGAATCTCTGGTTGCTTGGCATTGTTGTTCATGTCGAGCCCCTTCAAGCTGTTTCAGCCCTTTCTCTGATTCCTTCACCGGGGGTCCCATTCTCAGTCCAGTGGTTTGCTGCTGGCATTCGCCTATGCATTTGCTGTATTCTGAGTGTGTCTCTCAGGAGAGATCTACATCCGGTACCTGTCAGCTTGCACTTCTTTGCTTCATCCATCTTATCTAGTTTGGTGGCTGTATATGTATGGGTCACATGTGGGGCAGGCTCTGAATGGGTGTTCCTTCTGCCTCTGTTCTAAACTTTGCCTCCCCATTTCCTCCCAAGGGTATTTTTTTTGTTCCCCTTTTAAAGAAGGATTGAGGCATTCATATTTTGGTCATTCTTTTTGAGTTTAATGTGTTCTGTGGATCTAGGGTAATTCGAGCATTTGGGCTAATAGCCACTTATCAATGAGTACATACCATGTATGTCTTTCTGTGATTGGGTTACCTCACTCAGGATAAAATTTTCCAGTTCCATCAACTTGCCTATGAATTTCATAAAGTCGTTGTTTTTGATAGCTGAGTAATATTCCATTGTGTAGATATACCACATTTTCTGTATCCATTCCTCTGTTGAAAGGCATATGGGTTCTTTCCAGCTTCTGGCTATTATAAATAAGGCTGTGATGAACATAGTGGAACATTTGTCTTCGTTATATGTTGGGGTATCTTTTGGGTATATGCCCAAGAGAGGTATAGCTGTGTCCTCAGGTAGTTCAATGTCCAACTTTCTGAGGAACCTCCAGACTGATTTCCAGAATGGTTGTACCAGTCTGCAATTCCACTAACAATGGAGGAGTGTTCCTCTTTTTCCACAACCTCGCCACCATTTGCTGTAACCTGAGTTTTTGAACATAGCCATTCTGACTGGTGTCAAGTGGAATCTCAGGGTTATTTTGATTTGCATTTCCCTTAGGATTAAAGATATTGAACATTTCTTTTGGTGCTTCTCAGCCATTCGGCATTCCTCAGCTGCGAATTCCTTGTTTAGCACTGAACCCCATTTTTTAATAGGGTTATTTGTCTCCCTGCTGTCTAACTTCTTGAGTTCTTTGTATATTTTGGATATAAGCCCTCTATCTGTTGTAGGATTGGTAAAGATCTTTTCCCAATCTGTTGGTTGTTGTTTTGTCCTTACAACAGTGTTCTTTGCCTTACAGAAGCTTTGCAGTTTTATGAGATCCCATTCGTTGATTCTTGATCATAGAGCATAAACCATTGGTGTTTTGTTCAGGAAATTTTCTCCACTGCCCATGTGTTTGAGATGCTTATCCACCTTTTCTTCTATTGGTTTGAGTGTATCTGGTTTGATGTAGAGGTCCTTTATCTACTTGGACTTAATTTTTGTAAAGGGTGATAAGTATGGAATGATGTGCATTCTTCTACATTCTGACCTCCAGTGGAAACAGCACCATTTGTTGAAAAATCAAGTGACCATAGGTGTGTGGGTTCAATTCTGGGTCTTCAATTCTATTCCACTGGTCTATCTGTCTGTCTCTGTACCAATACCATACAGTTTTCATCACTATTGATCTGTAATATTGCTTGAGTTCAGGGATAGTGATTCTCCCCAAAGTCCTTTTATTGTTGAGGATAGTTTTAGCTATCCTGGGTTTTTTGTTATTCCAGATGAATTTGCAAATTGCTCTGTCTCTAAAAATTGGATTGGAATTTTGATGGGGATTTCATTGAATCTGTGGATTGCTTTTGGTAAAATGCCATTTTTACTATGTTAATATTGGGTGTCCATGAGCATGGGAGATCTTTCCATCTTATGAGATCTTCTTCAATTTCCTTCTTCAGACGCTTGAAGTTCTTATCATAGAGATCTTTCACTCACTTGGTTAAAGTCACACAGAGGTATTTTATATTATTTGGACTAGTATGAAGGGTGTTGTTTCCCTAATTTCCTTCTCAGCTTGTTTCTCTTTTGTGTAGAGGAAGTCTACTGATTTATTTGAGTTAACTTTATACCCAGCCGCTTTGCTGAAGGTGTTTATCAGGTTTAGTAGTTCTCTGGTGGAACTTTTTGGATCACTTAAATATACTATCATATCATCTGCAAATAGTGATATTCTGACTTTTTAAAAAAATCTTTATTAACTTGAGTATTTCTTATTTACATTTAGGTTGTCACTCCCTTTCCTGGCTTCCAGGCCAACATCCCCCTAACCCCTCCTCCTCCCCCTCTATATGGGTGTTCAACTCCCCATCCTCCTCCCATTTTCACCTGTCCCCCAACAATTACGTTCACTGGGGGTTCAGTCTTGGCAGGACCAAGGGCTTCC
This sequence comes from Rattus rattus, assembly GCF_011064425.1. Lineage (NCBI taxonomy): Eukaryota > Metazoa > Chordata > Mammalia > Rodentia > Muridae > Rattus > Rattus rattus. The sequence goes on along the minus strand of NC_046159.1, from coordinate 146,569,313 downwards.
ACTTCCACTGGTGCTCTTACTAGGCTATTCATTGATACCTATGAGGTTGGAGCCCAGGGTCAGTCCATGTATAGTCTTTGGGTAGTGGCTTAGTCCCTGGAAGCTCTGGTTGCTTGGCATTGTTGTTCATATGGGGTCTCGAGCCCCTTCAAGCTCTTCCAGTCCTTTCTCTGATTCCTTAAACGGGGATCCCTTTCTCAGTTCAGTGGTTTGCTGCTGGCATTTGCCTCTGTATTTGCCGTATTCTGGCTGTGTCTCTCAGGAGAGATCTACATCTGGTTCCTGTAGGCCTGCACTTCTTTGCTTCATCCATCTTGTCTAATTGGGTGGCTGTATATGTATGGGCCACATGTGGGGGAGGCTCAGAATGGGTGTTCCTTCTGCCTCTGTTTTAAACTTTGCCTCCCTATTCCCTGCCAAGGGTATTCTTGCTCCCCTTTTAAAGAAGGAGTGAAGCATTTGCATTTTGGTCATCCTTCTTGAGTTTCATGTGTTCTGTGTATCTACACCAATTCAAGCTTTTGGGCTAATAACCACTTATCAATGAGTGCATACCATGTGCGTTTTTCTGTGATTGGGTTAACTCACTCAGGATTATATTTTCCAGTTCCTTCCATTTGCCTATGTGTCTCATAAAGTCTTTGTTTTTGATAGCTGAGTAATATTCCATTGGGTAGATGTACCACATTTTCTGTATTCATTCCTCTGTTCAAGGGCATATGGGTTCTTTCCAGCTTCTGGCTCTTATAAACAAGGTTGCTATTAACATAGTGGAGCATGTGCCTTTGTTGTATGTTGGGGCATCTTTTGGGTATATGCACAAGAGTGGCATAGCTGGCCCTCAGGTAGTTCAATGTCCAATTTTCTGAGGAACCTCTAGACTGATTTCCAGAACGGTTGTACCAGTCTGCAATCCCACCAACAATGGAGGAGTGTTCCTCTTTCTCCACATCCTCACCAGCATTTGCTGTCACCTGAGTTTTTGATCTTAGCCACTCTCACTGGTGTGAGGTGAAATCTCAGGGTTGTTTTGATTTGCATTTCCCTTATGACTAACGATGTTGAACATTTCTTTAGGTGTTTCTCAGCCATTCGGCATTCCTAAGCTGTGAATTCTTTGTTTGGCTCTGAATTCTATTTTTTTTAATAGGGTTATTTGTCTCCTTGCAGTCTAACTTCTTGAGTTATTTGTATATTTTGGATGTAAGCCCTCTCTGAGGTGTAGGATTGGTAAAGATCTTTTCTGAATCTGTTGGTTGTTGTTTTGTCCTAACAACAGTATCCTTTGCCTTACAGAAGCTTTGCAGTTTTATGAGATCCTATTTGTCAATTCTTGATCTTAGAGCATAAGCCATTGGTGTTTTGCTCAAGAAATTTTCTCCAGAGCCCATGTGCTCAAGATGTTTCTCCACTTTTTCTTCTATTAGTTTGAACGTATCTTGTTTGATGTGGAGGTCCTCCATCCACTTGGACTTAAGCTTTGTATAGGGTGATAAGCATGGTTCAATCTGCATTCTTCTACATGTTGACCTCCAGTTGAACCAGCACCATTTGCTGAAAATGCTATTTTTTTTCCATTGGATGCTTTTGGCTCCTTTGTCAAAAATCAAGTGCCCATAGATGTGTGGGTTCATTTCTGGGTCTTCAATTCTGTTCCACTGGTCTATCGGTCTGTCTC